>NC_091293.1:66961116-67071116 GCF_038502225.1 Cherax quadricarinatus | reverse complement strand
AAGTGTTGTGTAGCTTCGCTGGCGAGGGAGAGGAGCCTCATCGACCTTAAGAAAACTTGAACCCATAGTTTGTTAAACAGGTTTAAAGTCTCTTGGCTACATGAAGGACCATTTAAGGCTGCAGGTAACATCTACAAAACCAGGCAATGACACTTTAATTCCACATATAGTTCTAAGGGAATTGAAAGAAACTGTGTTTATAAATACAGAGATATATACCTTTCCGTGTGTACATGGACTGCTGCTATTCTCAGTGCACACTGCTATTCTCAGTGCACACTGCTGCTCCCAGTGCACACTGCTGCTCCCAGTGCACACTGCTGTTCTCAGTGCACACTGCTGTTCTCAGTGCACACGGATGTTCTTAGTGCACACTGTTCTCAGTGCACACTGCTGCTCCCAGTGCACACTGCTGTTCTCAGTGCACACTGCTGTTCTCAGTGCACACTGCTGTTCTCAGTGCACACGGATGTTCTTAGTGCACACTGTTCTCAGTGCACACTGCTGTTCGCAGTGCACACTGCTGCTTTCAGTGCACACTGCTGTTCTCAGTGCACACTGCTGCTCTCAGTGAACACTGCTGTTATCAGGGCACACTGCTGTTCTTAGTGCACACTGTTCTTAGTGCACACTGCTGTTCTCAGTGCACACTGCTGCTCTCAGTGCACACTGCTGTTCTTAGTGCACACTGTTCTCAGTGCACACTGCTGCTCTCAGTGCACACTGCTGCTCTCAGTGCACACTGCTGCTCTCAGTGCACACTGCTGTTCTTAGTGCACACTGTTCTCAGTGCACACTGCTGCTCTCAGTGGACACTGCTGCCTGCTCTCAGTGAACACTGCTGTTATCAGGGCACACTGCTGTTCTTAGTGCACACTGTTCTCAGTGCACACTGCTGTTCTCAGTGCACACTGCTGCTCTCAGTGCACACTGCTGTTCTCAGTGCACACTGCTGTTCTCAGTGCACACTGCTGCTCTCAGTGCACACTGCTGTTCTCAGTGCACACTGCTGTTCTCAGTGCACACTGCTGTTCTCAGTGCACACAAATCAAGAAAATCAAGAGAAAGAGAGAGAGAGAGAGAGAGAGAGAGAGAGAGAGAGAGAGAGAGAGAGAGAGAGAGAGACAAAGAGAGAGAGAGAGAGAGAGAGAGAGAGAGAGAGAGAGAGAGAGAGAGAGAGAGAGAGAGAGAGAGAGAGAGAGAGAGAGAGAGAGAGAGAGAGAGAGAGAGAGAGAGAGAGAGAGACAGACAGACAGACAGACAGACAGACAGAGACAGAGACAGAGAGAGAGAGAGAGAGAGAGAGAGAGAGAGAGAGAGAGAGAGAGAGAGAGAGAGAGAGAGAGAGAGATACTCATCAGACTATATACTGTGAGATTAAGCCTGGTAGAAAGTGTAATATATATCCACTGCCATTATCACACACTCAGTGAGCATTATTATGTAATGGAAAATAAAGGACAGAAGAAATTTTTAAACATTAGGAAGGTGAAAAAAGGAAATAGAATTCTTTTATTAATGGGAAAACACTAAACCTTCACTGGTGTAGGAGGGGGACGAGGGTGAAGCAAACAGAGGGGGTGTAGGAGGGGGACGAGGGGTGAAGCAAACAGAGGGGGGGTGGGAGTGGGACGAGGGTGAAGCAAACAGACGGGGTGTGGGAGTGGGACGAGGTTGAAGCAAACAGACGGGGTGTTGGAGGGGGACGAGGGTGAAGCAAACAGAGGGGGTGTAGGAGGGACAGGGTAAAACAAGCAAGAGGGGTGTAGGGGAACGAGGTGAAGCAGAGCAGAGGGTGTAGGAGGGACGAGGGTGGAAGCAAACAGGAGGGTGTAGGAGAGAGGGACGAGGAGTGGGGCTTAAACAGAGAGGGAGTGTAGGAGGAGGACCAGGGTGAAGCAGAAGCAGAGGGGGTGTAGGAGAGACGAGGTAAACAAACAGAGAGGAGTGTAGGGAGAGGACGAGGTGAAGCAAACAGAGAGGGGAGGTGTGGGAGAGGGGACGAGGTGGAAGCAAACAGAGGTGTAGGAGGGGACAGGGGTGAAGCAGAGAGAGTGTAGGAGGACGAGGTGAAGCAAACAGGGCTGTAGGAGAGGACGAGGGTGAAACAGGAAGCAGAGAGGTGTAGGAGAGGACGAGGTGAAACAAACGGAGGGGGTGTGGAGGGACGAGGTGAAGCAGAGCAGAGGGGTGTAGGAGGACGAGGTCAAACAGAGCAGAGGAAGTGTAGGAGGACCAGCAGAGGGGGTGTAGGGGGAGGGGGCAAACGAGGGTGAAGCAAACAGAGGGGGTGTAGGAGGGGGACGAGGGTGAAGCAAACAGAGGGGGTGTAGGAGGGGGACGAGGGTGAAGCAAACTGAGGGGGTGTAGGAGGGGGACGAGGGTGAAGCAAACAGAGGGGGTGTAGGAGGGGGACGAGGGTGAAGCAAACAGAGGGGGTGTAGGAGGGGGACGAGGGTGAAGCAAACAGAGGGGGTGTAGGAGGGGGACGAGGGTGAAGCAAACAGAGGGGGTGTAGGAGGGGGACGAGGGTGAAGCAAACAGAGGGGGTGTAGGAGGGGGACGAGGGTGAAGCAAACGGAGGGGGTGTGGGAGGGGGACGAGGGTGAAGCAAACAGAGGGGGTGTAGGAGGGGGACGAGGGTGAAGCAAACAGAGAGGGTGTAGGAGGGGGACGAGGGGGAAGCACACAGAGGGGGGGTAGGAGGGGGACGAGGGTGAAGCAAACAGAGGGGGTGTAGGAGGGGGACGAGGGAGAAGCAAACAGAGGGGGTGTAGGAGGGGGACGAGGGTGAAGCAGAGGGGGTGTAGGAGGGGGACGAGGGTGAACCAAACAGAGGGGGTGTAGGAGGGGGACGAGGGTGAAGCAAACAGAGGGGGTGTAGGAGGGGGACGAGGGTGAAGCAAACAGAGGGGGTGTAGGAGGGGGACGACGGTGAAGCAAACAGAGGGGGTGTAGGAGGGGGACGAGGGTGAAGCAAACAGAGGGTGTGGAGGAGGGGGACGAGGGTGAAGCAAACAGAGGGGGTGTAGGAGGGGGACGAGGGTGAAGCAAACAGAGGGGGTGTAGGAGGGGGACGAGGGTGAAGCAAACAGAGGGTGTGAAGGAGGCGTACGAGGGTGAAGCAAACAGAGGGGGTGTAGGATGGGGACGAGGGTGAAGCAAACAGAGGGGGTGTAGGAGGGGGACGAGGGTGAAGCAAACAGAGGGGGTGTAGGAGGGGGACTAGGGTGAAGCAAACAGAGGGGGTGTAGGAGGGGGACGAAGGAGAAGTAAACAGAGGGTGTGTAGGAGGGGGACGAAGGTGAAATAAACAGAGTGGGTGGTAGGAGGGGAACGAGGGTGAAGTAAACAGAGGGGGTGTAGGAGGAGGACGAGGGTGAAGCAAACAGAGAGGGTGTAGGAGGTGGACGAAGGAGAAGTAATCAGAGGGTGTGTAGGAGGGGGACGAAGGTGAAATAAACAGAGGGGGTGGTAGGAGGGGGACGAGGGTGAAGCAAACAGAGGGGGTGTAGGAGGGGGACGAGGGTGAAGCAAACAGAGGGGGTGTAGGAGGGGGACGAGGGTGAAGCAAATAGAGGGGGTGTAGGAGGGGGACGAGGGTGAAGCAAACAGAGGGGGTGTAGGAGGGGGACGAGGGTAGAAGCAAACAGAGGGGGTGTAGGAGGGGGACGAGGTGAAGCAAACAGAGGGGGTGTAGGAGGGGGACGAGGGTGAAGTAAACAGAGAGGGTGTAGGAGAGGGGGACGAGGGTAGAAGCAAACAGAGTGGGTGTAGGAGGGGGACGAGGTAGAAGCAGACAGAGGGGGTGTAGGAGGGGGATGAGGGAGAAGCAAACAGAGGGGGTGTAGGAGGGGAATGAGGGAGAAGCAAACAGAGGGGGTGTAGGAGGGGGATGAGGTAGAAGCAAACAGAGGAGGTGTAGGAGGGGGACGAGGGTGAAGCAAACAGAGGGGTGTAGGAGGGGGACGAGGGTGAAGCAAACAGAGGGCGTGTAGGAGGGGGAAGAGGGTGAAGCAAACAGAGGGGGTGTAGGAGGAGAACGAGGGTGAAGCAAACAGAGGGGGTGTAGGAGGGGGACGAGGGTGAAGCAAACAGAGTGGGTGTAGGATTGGGACGAGGGTGAAGCAAACAGAGGGGGTGTAGGAGGGGGACGAGGGTGAAGCAAACAGAGGGGGTGTAGGAGGGGGACGAGGGTGAAGCAAACAGAGGGGGTGTAGGAGGGGGACGAGGGTGAAGCAAACAGAGGGGGTGTAGGAGGGGGACGAGGGTGAAGCAAACAGAGGGGGTGTAGGAGGGGGACGAGGGTGAAGCAAACAGAGGGGGTGTAGGAGGGGGACGAGGGTGAAGCAAACAGAGGGGCTGTAGGAGGGGGACGAGGGTGAAGCAAACAGAGGGGGTGTAGGAGGGGACGAGGGTGAAGCAAACAGAGGGGGTGTAGGAGGGGGACGAGGGTGAAGCAAACAGAGGGGGTGTAGGAGGGGGACGAGGGTGAAGCAAACAGAGGGGGTGTAGGAGGGGGACGAGGGTGAAGCAAACAGAGGGGGTGTAGGAGGGGGACGAGGGTGAAGCAAACATAGGGGGTGGTAGGAGGGGGACGAGGGTGAAGCAAACAGAGGGGGTGTAGGAGGGGGACGAGGGTGAAGCAAACAGAGGGGGTGTAGGAGGGGGACGAGGGTGAAGCAAACAGAGGGGGTGTAGGAGGGGGACGAGGGTGAAGCAAACAGAGGGGGTGTAGGAGGGGGACGAGGGTGAAGCAAACAGAGGGGGTGTAGGAGGGGGACGAGGGTGAAGCAAACAGAGGGGGTGTAGGCGGGGGACGAGGGTGAAGCAAACAGAGGGGGTGTAGGAGGAGAACGAGGGTGAAGCAAACAGAGGGGGTGTAGGAGGGGGACGAGGGTGAAGCAAACAGAGGGGGTGTAGGAGGGGGACGAGGGAGAAGCAAACAGAGCGGGTGTAGGAAAGGGATGAGAGAGAAACAAACAGAGGGGGTGTAGGAGGGGGATGAGGGAGAAGCAAACAGAGGGTGTGTAGGAGGGGGACGAGGGTGAAGCAAACAGACAGAGGAGGGGGGATGGTGAAGCAAACAGAGGGGGTGGACGAGGGTGAAGCAAACAGAGGGGGTGTAGGAGGGGGACGAGGGTGAAGCAAACAGAGGGGGTGTAGGAGGGGGACGAGGGTGAAGCAAACAGAGGGGGTGTAGGAGGGGGACGAGGGTGAAGTAAACAGAGGGGTTGGTAGGAGGGGGACGAAGGTGAAGCAAACAGAGGGGGTGTAGGAGGGGGAAGAGGGTGAAGCAAACAGAGGGGGTGTAGGAGGGGAAGCAAACGACGAGGGTGAAGCAAACAGAGGGGGTGGAGGAGGGGGACGAGGGTGAAGCAAACAGAGGGGGTGTAGGTGGGGGACGAGGGTGAAGCAAACAGAGGGGGTGTAGGAGGGCGACGAGGGTGAAGCAAACAGAGGGGGTGGTAGGAGGGGGACGAGGGTGAAGCAAACAGAGGGGGTGTAGGACGGGGAAGAGGGTGAAGCAAACAGAGGGGGTGTAGGAGGGGGACGAGGGTGAAGCAAACACAGGGGGTGTAGGAGGGGGGGAGGGGGTGACGCAAACAAGCAAACAGAGAAGGGGGTGAAGCAAACAGAGGGGGTGTAGGAGGGGGACGAGGGTGAAGCAAACAGAGGGGGTGTAGGAGGGGGACAAACAGAGGGGGTGTAGGAGGGGGACGAGGGTGAAGCAAACAGCGGGGGTGTAGGAGGGGGACAAGGGTTAAGCAAACAGAGGGGGTGTAGGAGGAGGACGAGGGTGAAGCAAACAGAGGAGGTGTAGGAGGAGGACGAGGGTGAAGCAAACAGAGGGGGTGTAGGAGGGAGACGAGGGTGAAGCAAACAGAGGGGGTGTGGGAGTGGGACGAGGGTGAAGCAAACAGAGGGGGTGTAGGAGGGAGACGAGGGTGAAGCAAACAGAGGGGGTGTAGGAGGGGGACGAGGGTGAAGCAAACAGAGGGGGTGTAGGAGGGGGACGAGGGTGAAGCAAACAGAGGGGGTGTAGGAGGGGGACGAGGGTGAAGCAAACAGAGGGGGTGTAGGAGGGGGACGAGGGTGAAGCAAACAGAGGGGGTGTAGGAGGGGGACGAGGGTGAAGGAAACAGAGGGTGTGTAGGAGGGGGACGAGGGTGAAGCAAACAGAGGGGTGTAGTAGGACGAGGGTGAAGCAAACAGAGGAGGTGTAGGAGGGGGACGAGGGTGAAGCAACCAGAGGGGGTGTAGGAGGGGGACGAGGGTGAAGCAAACAGAGGGGATGTAGGAGGGGGAGGGTGAAGTAAACAGAGGGGAAGTAAACAGAGGGGGTGTAGGAGGGGGACGAGGGTGAAGCAAACAGAGGGGGGTAGGAGGGGGACGAGGGTAGGAGGGGGACGAGGGTGAAGCAAACAGAGGGGGTGTAGGAGGGGGACGAGGGTGAAGCAAACAGAGGGGGTGTAGGAGGGGGACGAGGGTGAAGCAAACAGAAGGGGTGTAGGAGTGGGACGAGGGTGAAGCAAACAGAGGGGGTGTAGGAGGGGGACGAGGGTGAAGCAACCAGAGGGGGTGTAGGAGGGGGACGAGGGTGAAGCAAACAGAGGGGGTGTAGGAGGGGGACGAGGGTGCAAACAGAGGGGGTGTAAACAGACAGAGGGGGTGTAGGAGGGGGACGAGGGTGAAGCAAACAGAGGGGGTGTAGGAGGGGGACGAGGGTGAAGCAAACAGAGGGGGTGTAGGTGGGTGACGACGGTGAAGCAAACAGAGGGGGTGTAGGAGGGGGACGAGGGTGAAGCAAACAGAGGGGGTGTAGGAGGGGACCAGGGTGAAGCAAACAGAGGGGGTTTAGGAGGGGGACGAGGGTGAAGGGTGAAGCAAACGAGGGGGTGAAGCAAACAGACGGCGTGTAGGAGTGGGACGAGCGTGAAGCAAACAGAGGAGGTGTAGGAGGAGAACGAGGGTGAAGCAAACAGAGGGGGTGTAGGAGGGGGACGAGGGTGAAGCAAACAGAGGGGGTGTAGGAATGGGACGACGGTGAAGCAAACAGAGGGGGTGTAGGAGAGGGATGAGGGAGAAGCAAACAGAGGGGGTGTAGGAGGGGGACGAGGGTGAAGCAAACAGAGGGGGTGTAGGAGGGGGACGAGGGTGAAGCAAACAGAGGGGATGTAGGAGGGGGACGAGGGTGAAGCAAACAGAGGGGGTGTAGGAGGGGGACGAGGGTGAAGCAAACAGAGGGGATGTCGGAGGGGGACGAGGGTGAAGCAAACAGAGGGGGTGTAGGAGGGGGACGAGGGTGAAGCAAACAGAGGGGGTGTAGGAGGGGGACGAGGGTGAAGCAAACAGAGGGGGTGTAGGAGGGGGACGAGGGTGAAGCAAACAGAGGGGGTGTAGGAGGGGGACGAGGGTGAAGCAAACAGAGGGGGTGTAGGAGGGGGACGAGGGTGAAGTAAACAGAGGGGGTGTAGGAGGGGAACGAGGGTGAAGTAAACAGAGGGGGTGTAGGAGGGGGATGAAGGAGAAGTAAACAGAGGGGGTGTAGGAGGAGAACGAGGGTGAAGCAAACAGAAGGGGTGTAGGAGGGGGACGAGGGTGAAGCAAACAGAGGGGGTGTAGGAGGGGGACGAGGGTGAAGCAAACAGAGGGGTGTGTAAGAGGGGGACGAGGGTGAAGCAAACAGAGGGGGTGTAGGAGGGGGACGAGGGTGAAGCAAACAGAGGGGGTGTAGGAGGGGGACGAGGGTGAAGCAAACAGAGGGGGTGTAGGAGGGGGACGAGGGTGAAGCAAACAGAGGGGGTGTAGGAGGGGGACGAGGGTGAAGCAAACAGAGGGCGTGTAGGAGGGGGACGAGGGTGAAGCAAACAGAGGGGGTGTAGGAGGAGAACGAGGGTGAAGCAAACAGAGGGGGTGTAGGAGGGGGACGAGGGTGAAGCAAACAGAGGGCGTGTAGGAGGGGGACGAGGGTGAAGCAAACAGAGGGCGTGTAGGAGGGGGACGAGGGTGAAGCAAACAGAGGGGGTGTAGGAGGGGGACGAGGGTGAAGCAAACAGAGGGGGTGTAGGAGGGAAATAAGGGAGAAGCAAACAGAGGGAGCGTAGGAGGGGGATGAGGGAGAAGCAAACAGAGGGGATGTGGGAGGGGGACGAGAGGGAAGCAAACAGAGGTGTAGGAGAGGGACGAGGTAGAAGCAAACAGAGGAGGTGTAGGAGGGGGACGAGGTAGAAGCAAACAGAGGAGGTGTAGGAGGGGGACGAGGTAGAAGCAAACAGAGGAGGTGTAGGAGGGGGATGAGGCAGAAGCAAACAGAGGGGGTGTAGGAGAGGGATGAGGCAGAAGCAAACAGAGGGGGTGTAGGAGGGGGATGATGGAGAAGCAAACAGAGGGAGTGTAGGAGGGGGATAAGGGAGAAGCAAACAGAGGGGTTGTAGGAGGGGGACGAGGTAGAAGCAAACAGAGGAGGTGTAGGAGGGGGACGAGGTAGAAGCAAACAGAGGAGGTGTAGGTTGGGGACGAGGGTGAAGCAAACAGAGAAGGTGTAGGATGGGGACGAGGGTGAAGCAAACAGAGGGGGTGTAGGAGGGGGACGAGGGTGAAGCAAACAGAGGGTGTGTAGGAGGGAGACGAGGGTGAAGCAAACAGAGGGGGTGTAGGAGGGGGACGAGGGTGAAGCAAACAGAGGGGGTGTAGGAGGGGAACGATGGTGAAGCAAACAGCGGGGGTGTAGGAGGGGGACGAGGGTGAAGCAAACAGAGGGGGTGTGGGAGTGGGACGAGGGTGAAGCAAACAGAGGGGGTGTAGGTGGGGGACGAGGGTGAAGTAAACAGAGGGGGTGTAGGAGGGGGACGAGGGTGAAGTAAACAGAGGGGGTGTAGGAGGGGGACGAGGGTGAAGCAAACAGAGGGGGTGTAGGAGGGGGACGAGGGTGAAGCAAACAGAGGGGGTGTAGGAGGGGGACGAGGGTGAAGCAAACAGAGGGGGTGTAGGAGGGGGACGAGGGTGAAGCAAACAGAGGGTGTGTAGGAGGGGGACGAGGGTGAAGCAAACAGAGGGGGTGTAGGAGGGGGACGAGGGTGAAGCAAACAGAGGGGGTGTAGGAGGGGGACGAGGGTGAAGCAAACAGAGGGGGGTGTAGGAGGGGGACGAGGGTGAAGCAAACAGAGGGGGTGTAGGAGGGGGACGAGGGTGAAGCAAACAGAGGGGGTGTAGGAGGGGGACGAGGGTGAAGCAAACAGAGGGGGTGTAGGAGGGGGACGAGGGTGAAGCAAACAGAGGGGGTGTAGGAGGGGGACGAGGGTGAAGCAAACAGAGGGGGTGTAGGAGGGGGACGAGGGTGAAGCAAACAGAGGGGGTGTAGGAGGAGCACGAGGGTGAAGCAAACAGAGGGGGTGTAGGAGGGGGACGAGGGTGACGCAAACGGAGGGGGTGTAGGAGGGGGACGAGGGTGAAGCAAACAGCGTGGGTGTAGGTGGGGGACGAGGGTGAAGCAAACAGAGGGGGTGTAGGAGGGGGACGAGGGTGAAGCAAACAGAGGGGGTGTAGGAGGGGGACGAGGGTGAAGCAAACAGAGGGGGTGTAGGAGGGGTACGAGGGTGAAGCAAACAGAGGGGGTGTAGGAGGGGGACGAGGGTGAAGCAAACAGAGGGGGTGTAGGAGGGGGACGAGGGTGAAGCAAACAGAGGGGGTGTAGGAGGGGGACGAGGGTGAAGCAAACAGAGGGGGTGTAGGAGGGGGACGAGGGTGAAGCAAGCAGAGGGGGTGTAGGAGGGGGACGAGGGTGAAGCAAACAGAGGGGGTGTAGGAGGGGGACGAGGGTGAAGCAAACAGAGGGGGTGTAGGTGTGAGACGAGGGTGAAGCAAACAGAGGGGGTGTAGGAGGGGGACGAGGGTGAAGCAAACAGAGGGGGTGTAGGAGGGGGACGAGGGTGAAGCAAACAGAGGGGGTGTAGGAGGGGGACGAGGGTGAAGCAAACAGAGGGGGTGTGGGAGTGGGACGAGGGTGAAGCAAACAGAGGGGGTGTGGGAGTGGGACGAGGGTGAAGCAAACAGAGGGGGTGTAGGAGGGGGACGAGGGTGAAGCAAACAGAGGGGGTGTTGGAGGGGGACGAGGGTGAAGCAAACAGATGGGGTGTAGGAGGGGGACGAGGGTGAAGCAAACAGAGGGGGTGTAGGACGGGGGACGAGGGTGAAGCAAACAGAGGGGGTGTAGACGAGGGGGCAAACAGAGGGGGTGTAGGAGGGGGACGAGGGTGAAGCAAACAGAGGGGGTGTAGGAGGAGACGGGGTGAAGCAAACAGTGGGGGTGTAGGAGGGGGACGAGGGTGAAGCAAACAGAGGGGGTGTAGGAGGGTGAAGCAAACAGAGGGTGAAGCAAACAGAGGGGGTGTAGGAGGGGGACAAGGATGAAGCAAACAGAGGGGGTGTAGGAGGGGAAGCAAACGAGGGTGAAGCAAACAGAGGGGGTGTAGGAGGGGGACGAGGGTGAAGCAAACAGAGGGGGTGTAGGAGGGGGACGAGGGTGAAGCAAACAGAGGGGGTGTAGGAGGGGGACGAGGGTGAAGAGCAAACAGAGGGGGTGTAGGAGGGGGACGAGGGTGAAGCAAACACAGGGGGTGTAGGAGGTGGACGAGGGTGAAGCAAACAGAGGGGGTGTAGGTGGGAGACGAGGGTGAAGCAAACAGAGGGGGTGTAGGAGGGGGACGAGGATGAAGCAAACAGAGGGGATGTAGGAGGGGGACGAGGTTGATTCAAACAGAGGGGGTGTAGGAGGGGGACGAGGGTGAAGCAAACAGAGGGGGTGTAGGAGGGGGACGAGGGTGAAGCAAACAGAGGGGGTGTAGGAGGGGGACGAGGGTGAAGCAAACAGAGGGGGTGTAGGAGGGGGACGAGGGTGAAGCAAACAGAGGGGGTGTAGGAGGGGGACGAGGGTGAAGCAAACAGAGGGGGTGTAGGAGGGGGACGAGGGTGAAGCAAACAGAGGGGGTGTAGGAGGGGGACGACGGTGAAGCAAACAGAGGGTGACGCAAACAGAGGGGGTGTAGGAGGGGGACGAGGGTGAAGCAAACAGAGGGGGTGTAGGAGGGGGACGAGGGTGAAGCAAACAGAGGGGGTGTAGGAGGGGGACGAGGGTGAAGCAAACAGAGGGGGTGTAGGAGGGGGACGACGGTGAAGCAAACAGAGGGGGTGTAGGAGAGGGTGAAGCAAACAGAGGGGGTGTGGGAGTGGGACGAGGGTGAAGCAAACAGAGGGGGTGTAGGAGGGGGGTGTAGGAGGGGGACGAGGGTGAAGCAAACAGAGGGGGTGTAGGAGGGGGACGACGGTGAAGCAAACAGAGGGGGTGTGGGAGTGGGACGAGGGTGAAGCAAACAGAGGGGGTGTAGGAGGGGGACGACGGTGAAGCAAACAGAGGGGGTGTAGGAGTGGGACGAGGGTGAAGCAAACAGAGGGGGTGTAGGAAGGGGGCGACGGTGAAGCAACCAGCGGGGGTGTAGGAGGGGGACGAGGGTGAAGCAAACAGAGGGGGTGTAGGAGGGGGACGAGGGTGAAGCAAACAGAGGGGGTGTAGGAGGGGGACGAGGGTGAAGCAAACAGAGGGGGTGTAGGAGGGGGACGAGGGTGAAGCAAACAGAGGGGGTGTAGGAGGAGAACGAGGGTGAAGCAAACAGAGGGGGTGTAGGAGGGGGACGAGGGTGAAGCAAACACAGGGGGTGTAGGAGGGGGACGAGGGTGAAGCAAACAGAGGGGGTGTAGGAGGGGGACGAGGGTGAAGCAAACAGAGGGGGTGTAGGAGGGGGACGAGGGTGAAGCAAACAGAGGGGGTGTAGGAGGGGGACGAGGGTGAAGCAAACAGAGGGGACGTGTAGGAGGGGGACGAGGGTGAAGCAAACAGAGGGGGTGTAGGAGGGGGACGAGGGTGAAGCAAACAGAGGGGGTGTAGGAAGGGGACGAGGGTGAAGCAATCCGCGGGGGTGTAGGAGGGGGACGAGGGTGAAGAGAGGGGGTGTAGGAACGAGAGTGAGGCAAACAGAGGGGGTGTAGGAGGGGGACGAGGGTGAAGCAAACAGAGGGGGTGTAGGAAGGGGACGAGGGTGAAGCAAACAGAGGGGGTGTAGGAGGGGGACGAGGGTGAAGCAAACAGAGGAGGTGTAGGAGGGGGACGAGGGTGAAGCAAACAGAGGGGGTGTAGGAGGGGGACGAGGGTGAAGCAAACAGAGGGGGTGTAGGAGGGGGACGAGGGTGAAGCAAACAGAGGGGGTGTAGGAGGGGGACGAGGGTGAAGCAAACAGAGGGGTGTGTGAAGCAAACAGAGGGGGTGTAGGGGGGACGAGGGTGAAGCAAACAGAGGGGGTGTAGGAGGGGAAGACGAGGGTGAAGCAAACAGAGGGGGTGTAGGAGGGGGACGACGGTGAAGCAAACAGAGGGGGTGTAGGAGGGGGACGACGGTGAAGCAAAAAGAGGGGGTGTGAAGCAAACAGAGGGGGTGTGGGAGTGGGACGAGGGTGAAGCAAACAGACGGGGTGTGGGAGTGGGACGAGGGTGAAGCAAACAGAGGGGGTGTAGGAGGGGGACGAGGGTGAAGCAAACAGAGGGGGTGTAGGAGGGGGACGAGGGTGAAGCAAACAGAGGGGAGTGTAGGAGGGGGACGAGGGTGAAGCAAACAGAGGGGGTGTAGGAGGGGGACGAGGGTGAAGCAAACAGAGGGGGTGTAGGAGGGGGACGAGGGTGAAGCAAACAGAGGGGGTGTAGGAGGGGGACGAGGGTGAAGCAAACAGAGGGGGTGTAGGAGGGGGACGAGGGTGAAGCAAACAGAGGAGGTGTAGGAGGAGGACGAGGGTGAAGCAAACAGAGGGGGTGTGGGAGTGGGACGAGGGTGAAGCAAACAGAGGGGGTGTAGGAGGGAGACGAGGGTGAAGCAAACAGAGGGGGTGTGGGAGTGGGACGAGGGTGAAGCAAACAGAGGGGGTGTAGGAGGGGGACGAGGGTGAAGCAAAAAGATGGGGTGTAGGAGGGGGACGAGGGTGAAGCAAACAGAGGGGGTGTAGGAGGGGGACGAGGGTGAAGCAAACAGAGGGGGTGTAGGAGGGGGACGAGGGTGAAGCAAACAGAGGGGGTGTAGGAGGGGGACGAGGGTGAAGCAAACAGAGGGGGTGTAGGAGGGGGACGAGGGTGAAGCAAACAGAGGGGTTGTAGGAGGGGGCAAACGAGGGTGAAGCAAACAGAGGGGGTGTAGGAGGGGGACGAGGGTGAAGCAAACAGAGGGGGTGTAGGAGGGGAAGCAAACAGAGGGGGGTGAAGCAAACAGAAGAGGGGGACGAGGGTGAAGAAAACAGAGGGGGTGTAGGAGGTGGACGAGGGTGAAGCAAACAGAGGGGGTGTAGGAGGGGGACGAGGGTGAAGCAAACAGAGGGGGTGTAGGAGGGGGACGAGGGTGAAGCAAACAGAGGGGATGTAGGAGGGGGACGAGGGTGAAGCAAACAGAGGGGGTGTAGGAGGGGGACGAGGGTGAAGCAAACAGAGGGGGTGTAGGAGGGGGACGAGGGTGAAGCAAACAGAGGGCGTGTAGGGGGTGGACGAGGGTGAAGCAAACAGAAAGGGTGTAGGAGGACAACGAGGGTGAAGCAAGCAGAGAGGGTGTAGGAGGGGGACGATGGTGAAGCAAACAGAGGGAGTGTAGGAGGAGAACGAGGGTGAAGCAAACAGAGGGGGTGTAGGAGGGGGACGAGGGTGAAGCAAACAGAGGGGGTGTAGGAGGGGGACGAGGGTGAAGCAAACAGAGGGGGTGTAGGAGGGGGACGAGGGTGAAGCAAACAGAGGGGGTGTAGGAGGAGGACGAGGGTGAAGCAAACATAGGGGGTGTAGAAGGGGGACGAGGGTGAAGCAAACAGAGGGGGTGTAGGAGGGGGACGAGGGTGAAGCAGAGGGGGTGTAGGAGGGGGACGAGGGTGAAGCAGAGGGGGTGTAGGAGGGGGACGAGGGTGAAGCAAACAGAGGGGGTGTAGGAGGGGGACGAGGGTGAAGCAAACAGAGGGGTGTAGGAGGGGGACGAGGGTAGTGTAGGGGGGACGAGGGTGAAGCAAACAGAGGGGGTGTAGGAGGGGGACGAGGGTGAAGCAAACAGAGGGGGTGTAGGAGGGGGACGAGGGTGAAGCAAACAGAGGGGGTGTAGGAGGGGAAGAGTATACGTAAAACTTATTTCACAGTTTTCTAGTTACCTTTTCAGATATGTTTCACTTCTAGTGGTAATGTTAATATTTTTTTCTTAATTTTCGTGGCACGAGCAGCCCGAGAGAGAGAGAGAGAGAGAGAGAGAGAGAGAGAGAGAGAGAGAGAGAGAGTATGGAACACTTTAGTACAGAATTATGATGTCAACGAGATAAAGTCAGCCGATCAGATGAAAATGCTGGCCCACAGATGGCTCCAACTTCATCCTGTTCCCTACTTGTATGTCTAATAACAATAAAAATGCTTTCAAATGAGCTGATGTAGGTAACAGCTCTTAGCTTGTCAATAAAGTTAGGAATCCTTGTCAAAGCCTGTGTAAAGAGAGAGAGAGAGAGAGAGAGAGAGAGAGAGAGAGAGAGAGAGAGAGAGAGAGATCACAAAAACTCGTGTCCTGGCGACTCTATTTCCTTTCCTCATTATGCTATTTTTTTGCTCCGAGTCAGCTATCTGTACCTCCCTGCTGTATAAAGATACACTCGTCCTATCTGGATAATAAACCTAAAATTAATTACTAGATAAGGTTTTATTACGGTGTTAAAACATCCTCTACGGTGAGCGAGTCTCTGATGCAAAAAAAAAAAAAATTGAACAGTAAACGTATGTTAATCAGGTTAGATAACTGATAAGAAAAATCAGGTTTAAAGCTGAGAAAATGAATGGAATTGGGCCACCAGGTGTAAAGATAACGATCATAGTGGTGTTGATGGTGGAGCTGCCAGACTGTTGCAGCCAGCATGGGGGGGGGGGAGGACTGTCAGACAATCTTGCTTGTCAGCATCAGACGAAGATAGGGATGGTGGTGACAGTTGTCGTTTTCCATTCCCCTAACTACCACCAGTTATATCACACTACCACCTGTACCAACGTACTGCCACCAGTACAGCCGTAGAAGCACCAGCACCACAATGCTGGCACTAGTAACACCATGGTGCCACCAATACCACAATGCTGGCACTAGTACCACTATGCTGCAACCAATTCCACCACACTACCACCAGTTATACCACTGTATGGTTACACTACAGCCAGCACGACCAGACTACCACTAGTGCCACCATATTACCACCAGAACCACCACCCTATAACCAGTATCATCCCAGTACCAACAGTACCACAACACTACCACTTCACTACTACTAGTACCACCACTACCACCCCACTACTGCTAGTACCACCATACTACTAGTATCACCACCCTACTACCACCATTACCACCGTATTATCACCACCCTATAACCAGTATCAACCCACTACCAACATTACCACCATAACACTACCTAGCCTCCCTACTACCAGTACCATCTCTACTACTAGTACCACCACTCTATCACCACCAGTTCCACCATATTACCACCACTATAACTATCCTATAACCAGTATTACCCCACCATCAACTGTACCAACACACTACTACCACCCCACTACTACTTGTACCACCTCCACTGCTACTTGTACCACCACACTACTACTAGTACCACCACTACCACCACACTACTAGTACCACCACTACCATCCCACTATTAGTAGTACCATCACCACCACCACCACACTACTACTAGTACCACCACTCTACCACCATATTACTACAAGTATCCCCACCCTATAACCAGTATCACCCCACTACAAACAGCACCACCAAAACACTACTACAACACCACTACCAGCACCACCACTCTACCACCACCAACACTACCATGGGACTACCAACCCACCTACCTACCTGCTGCCCGCCTGGGCCCACCTAAAATAATCACTATCAGCAGTTAAGTGGAAGTATAAATCGGGCAGCCATTTGTCTGGCTGGCCCGGCCATCCTCTCTGCCAGCCGCAACTCACCAACTATTTCCTTCAACACTATCGATTAAACTCCCTTTCTTTTTATCATGTCTTGTACCCGTGTACTAGATCTACATGTTACATAGGTTATACACTCCACTCTTTTGTTTGATTCGATTAGATATTTTTTTAAGTTTTATGATTATTATTGGTGTTGCAAAATGCGACATCTATCAAGTATATTAATATTATTATTATTATTATTATTATTATAAAAAAGAAGCGCTAAACCACAAGGGCTAATAACTTATTGATCTCCCTCTAGAGTGTAGAGAATGAACCGGGCACCGGGAAGTCACGCGTGTTTGAGCTCCGCCAATTTCGCGTGTATCGGAGGTCCCAGAGGGGACAGAGTGTGGAAAATAGGCGTGTGCAAACCTAAAGTGCATATACGTTTCTAGACGCACAGAAGGGAAGCATCAGTGTCCATTGAAGAGGAAAAAAAAACTAGTTTTACAGAGTATGTGTAGAGTGCCAGGCTCAGTATAACGGTTGTTATGGAAGGTGCCATATAGGAAATGATTTGTGACTAGCAGTGAACGTAGATCAGTGAGGGGAAATAAAGATCAAGGATTAGCATAAACTCAGAGAGCAGAAAAGTTAAGAAATGGAAAAGGATTATTGCTAAAACCACGGGAGAATATAAGATATTAATAAAAGTGAGGAGAGCAGTGTGTAGGCCTACAGATGATACCATACAGTTACCTGGAGGTTATTCCGGGGATCAACGCCCCCGCGGCCCGGTCCATGACCAGGCCTCCCGATGGATCAGGGCCTGATCAACTAGGCTGTTACTGCTGGCCGCACGCAGTCCGACGTACGAGCCACAGCCCGGCTGATCCGGCAGCGACTTTAGGTATCTGTCCAGTTCTCTCTTGAAGGCAGCCAGGGGTTTATTGGTAATTCCCCTAATGCTTGATGGGAGGCTGTTGAACAGTTTTGGGCCCCGGACACTTATGGTGTTTTCCCTTAGTGTACCAATGGCGCCCCTACTTTTTATTGGGGGCATTTTGCATCGCCTGCCCAGTCTTTTACTTTCGTAGGGAGTGATTTCTGTGTGCAGATTTGGGACCATTCCTTCCAATATTTTCCAAGTGTAGATTATGATATATCTCTCCCTCCTGCGTTCCAACGAGTACAAGTCAAGTGCTTCCAAGCGTTCCCAGTAGTTAAGGTGCTTGACAGAACTTATACGTGCAGTAAAGGATCTCTGTACACTCTCTAGATCTGCAATTCCACCTGCTTTGAATGGAGATGTTAATGTACAGCAGTATTCCAGCCTAGAGAGAACAAGTGATTTGAAAAGGATCATCATGGGCTTGGCATCTCTCGTTTTGAAAGTTCTCATTATCCATCCTATCATTTTCTTTGCACGTGCGATCGTGGCACTGTTGTGATCCTTGAAAGTGAGATCCTCAGACATTACTACTCCCAGGTCCCTTACATTATTTTTCCGCTCTATTGTATGGCCGGAGTCAGTAGTATACTCTGTTCTAGTTATTATCTCCTCCAGTTTTCCATAACGGAGTAGTTGGAATTTGTCCTCATTGAACATCATATTGTTTACCGTTGCCCACTGGAAAACTTTGTTTATATCTTCTTGGAGGTTAACCGCGTCCTCAGCAGATGACAGCCTCATGCAGATCCTAGTATCATCCGCAAAGGATGATACGGTGCTGTGGCGTATATCTCTGTCTATGTCTGATATGAGGATAAGGAATAAGATGGGGGCGAGTACTGTGCCTTGTGGAACAGAGCTCTTCACTATGGCAGCCTCCGATTTAACTCTGTTGACCACTACTCTTTGTGTTCGATTTGTTAGGAAGTTGAAGATCCATCTCCCCACTTTCCCAGTTATTCCTTTAGCACGTATTTTATGGGCTATTACGCCCATAAGGACTGTTCCTCATTCCATATAAGGAATATAGCGAATGGTGAGGTATTGATGTTCAGTGATATAGTGATGTGAAATTGTGGATTACAGCAATCTGTCAAATACCCAATACATAGTGTACAATATATGGAATATATATATGGGTTAACCACCACCAGGAAAATTATTGCCAGAGGCGACAGAGAAATGTAAACTATCGTACAGGTGTTATAACGAGAAAAAAGGATTTGAATAGGCAGTGATATAGTGTACCGAATTGTGGTTGAGAGTAATCCTGCTAGTGTAAGCTATGGTGTAATTATATGGGAACAAACTGCGCAAGTTTACGGCCACCCCACTGATCCCCCCACCTCTACCCCCGCCCCTTCGTACACCAACCAGCGGGGGTTGTTCCCCCCTGCTGGCACCCATACCACGAACCCACTTATCACCAAACCCAGCAAAGTGGAGACGTGGGGATACAAACTGGATGAGTATTAAGCCATTGTAGAAATAATAAAATAAGAGATAGTTGATTGATGTGCAGGGAAACAGTGAACATACAGTGACTGGATAGTGGAAAATGTGCAGGGAAACAGTGAACATACAGTGACTGGATAGTGGAAAATGTGCAGGGAAACAGTGAACATACAGTGACTGGATAGTGGAAAATGTGCAGGGAAACAGTGAACATACAGTGACTGGATAGTGGAAAAGGATAAACCACTACCAAATCCTCTCGCCACCCCCACCCCCTCCGACACCCTAACCAGCGGGGATGGTCCTCACCCCCCCTGCTGGCACCCATACCCCTGACCACCGAACTACCTTTCATCACCGAAACCCAGCCACCACCACTACATATAACTGTCCAGGACAAGATAAACAGCAGTGATCATGACAAGAATCAGATGCTGTAGGATGTATGATATATGATGTTATACAACATAAAATCTTTTAATGGGTAATAAGTCTCCATACTAATTACATCCCACATACCCATGTATTGACCTATAACACCCACACCTGCGTGCAGAGCTGAAAGGTAAAGTGAAGATCAGGTTCTTGTGGTACCCAGTTGCAAATAGGATACAGGCAGGATGGCAGTACAGTATACCTGTGGGACATGTGAAAAGGCTCTTGGGAAAAAATCTAGAATCACATGCAACCTTTGCTTTTCAAAACATCATGTTACCTGTGCAAGAATAAACACTGCAACCAAAAATGACATCTATCTAGATAGGTGTTTCTGGATCTGCAACAGGGATGTGGAACTATGGACAGATATCAGGAAAACACTCAGGAGGTTAATAAACAATAAACACGAAAAAAAGGAGGAACTATTGAATAGTCTACCTGGAATATATAGAGCATGGGAAGATAGGAGAGGAGTAAAGTCTAACACAGAGAATGCCCAGTCTACAACAACTGACCCAAAAATAAGCAGATACACACTAGAAAAAACACGGGAAACAAAAACAACAGCTAGTTCAGTCCCAAGTCTTAGGGCTGACCCAGACCCAGCCCCCAGCCATTGTGAAAATCCGGATTCAGTTAAAGACTCCTCCACAGCCACCAATGCCATAGCCCCTAGTACAGATGTAGTAGAGGAGCCCTCCTCTGGGGTAGACTCTTCTGCAACCATCACAGTCATAGCCTCTACTACAGATGTAGTCGGGGAATCCCCTCCCAGGAAAAATGTTGGTGCCATGACAACAGATGGTGGTGTCTCTGGATTGGCTATGGAGGACTGTAGTTCAGCCCTAGGGCCAGCACAGATTAAGAATACATCCAGCACGAATTGTACCCAGCCAGAAACAAAATGGTGCAAATACTATGTTTGGGGCATCTGTAAACAGGGAATATCAGGGAAAACGAATGGGGCATGCAACTTTGAGCATCCCAAAAAATGCCGTGACCTCCTGTCTAAGGGAGTGTGTCGTTCTACCTCTTGCAAATACTTCCACCCTGAGATGTGTCAGTCTTCAGTCCTTGAAAAACAATGTTACAATACCAATTGCACTGCATATCATCTAACAGGGACCAGGAGGCACACACCCCATACAACACATCATAGTAGCTATGGTAGCTACGACAACACCCCAAGTGATTTTTTAGGGGTAGGAAATGAAGAAAGAAAATGGAAAGAGATAACCAAAATAGTCCACCGCCTTGGAGCCTTGTTGGACTGGAGGCACAGCCAGTGGCCCCTCCGGGCTCACAGCTACTGATGCCAACAACAAAATTCCCCCAACAAACATGCAACACAACCTCATTTATTTCTTTCTTTCAACATACCAGCCGTATCCCACTGAGGCGGGGTGGCCCAAAAGAAAAAACTAAAGTTTCTCTTTTTAAATTTAGTAATATATACAGGAGAAGGGGTTACTAGCCCCTTGCTCCCGGCATTTTAGTCGCCTCTTACAACACGCATGGCTTACGGAGGAAGAATTCTGTTCCACTTCCCCATGGAGGTAAGAGGAAATAAACAAGAACAAGAACTAGAAAGAAAATAGAAGAAAATCCAGAGGGGTATGTGTGTATATATATGCTTGTACATGTATGTGTAGTGTGACCTAAGTTTAAGTAGAAGTAGCAAGACATACCTGAAATCTTGCATGTTTATGAGACAGACAAAAGACACCAGCAATCCTACCATCATGTAAAACAATTACAGGCTTTCATTGTACACTCACTTGGCAGGATGGTAGTACCTCCCTGGGCGGTTGCTGTTTACCAACCTACTATCTATCTCATTTATATTTGCTAATATACAGGGCCTTAAGCCATCCACAAACAACAAAATACCTTTCATTAGTGGACTTCTAGAGGAGTCAAATTCACTGTTTGCAGCCTTCACAGAGACCCACCTAAAAGATTACTTTGACAGTGAAATATGGATACCTGGATACAACCTTCTCAGATGCGACAGAAAGAACAGGCAACAAGGGGGTGTTGGCCTGTATGTCAAAGAGTCGCTCATTTGCACAGAGATACTGAACATCACAAATGATGTAGTTGAAGTTCTGACAATAAAAATCGAGAACCAAAACTTAGTCATTGTACTTGTATATAAGCCACCGGATGCAACTTCCCAACAGTTCAAAGAACAACTGTCAAAAATCGACTCCTGTCTGGACAACTTTCCAGCCCCATCCCCAAACATGTTGCTGCTTGGTGACTTCAATCTAAGACACACAAAATGGAAGAATATAGCAAATAATATTGTAGCAAAAATAATCCCTGGAGGTAGCTCAGATGAAAGGTCACACATGCAGGAGCTGCTGAATTTCTGCAACAAACACACCCTAAGTCAGCAAATAGTGGAGCCAACAAGACTGGAGAACACACTGGACCTTATTTTCACAAATAATGAGGACCTGGTAAGGAATATAACAATATCAAAAACAACATATTCTGATCACAATCTAATCGAAGTCCAGACTTGCATGCACAGGAGTCCTGATCGGCACAATGCATGCAGTTATGAGGGTACCTTTACCAAATTCAACTTCAACAAGAACATCATCTGGGATCAGGTAAACTATGCCCTAAATGAAACATGCTGGGAGGATATCTTAAATTACATGGACCCTAACCAATGCCTCGAAAAGATCACCCTCCTGGTAGCTGAAGTATGTTCAAGGTATATTCCTATAAGACAAAAGAAAAGAAGAAGTAAACCGGAGAGAGAGAGACGCTCCCTCTACAGGAGAAGACGAAGAATCATTGAGCTCCTCAAGAATGCCAGATTATCTGAAACACGGAAGGTAGTGCTAACAAGGGAAGTGGAAAATATTGAGCTGAAGTTAAAGGACTCATACAGGATCCAGGAGAGACAAGAGGAGCTAAAAGCGATTAATGAAATTGAAAGAAATTCGAAATATTTCTTTTCATACGCCAAAAACAAGTCAAAAACCACTTCTAGTATAGGGCCCCTGCTCAGACAAGATGGATTCTACACTGACGACAACAAAGAAATGAGCGAGATACTGAAATTGCAGCATGACTCAAGTGTTCAGCGAGCCACTAACCAGTTTAAAGATAGATGATCCAAACAATTTTTTCATGAATGAACCTCAAAACCCTGCCAATGTATGCCAGATTTATGACATAACTCTAACTCCACTAGACTTTGAGAAAGCCATCGACGACATGCCCATGTACTCAGCCCCAGGATGCGACCCACACTAGTCGACTAACACCCAGGTACCTGTTTACTGCTAAGTGAACAGGGACAGCAGGTGTCGTAAGGAAACACGCCCCTAATGTTTCCACCCGTACCGGGGATCGAACCAATGACCTCACTGTGTGAGCTAAGTGCTTCACTAACCAAGCTAAGAGACACCGTAGACTGTACGGAAGTTTTGAACATTGGATACATCGCGACGTTTTCTGTCCGAAAGTTCTCTTAAGAGGTTTTGCACTGAGCACCTGATAACAAAAGTTATGGTAAACATTTCCGTATAAGATTTCCTGAAAACGTTTTTGTACGTGAGTTGTAGTAAAACATCCGTATACAAACGTACTGGTAAGAGTTTATGCGTAAGAGTTCTGGTAAACGCTTTTGAATTAGAGTTCTGATAAACGCTTTTGAATTAGAATATTATGTATTATGTATTAGAGCTCAGGCAAACGTTTTTGTATAAGAATTATGGCAAACGTTTATATATTTTGAGTACTTGTAAGCGGTTATGCATCAGAGCTCCGATGAATGATTTTGCATAAGAGCTCTGGTAAACTCTTCTTGAAAGTATCTCAACTGGAATAAAACCGATAAAAACAATGCAAATACATGAAGGCAATATGTGTACTCAAAAATATTCTCGAGGAAATCAATAGAGAGTGGAAGATGGAGATCCAGACTTTAGTGTTTATTTCCAGACATCCTCAGGAAATATGAGGAGCGACAGAGAAGCAGCAGCCAAGAAGGACCACTGGGAAGATAAGAGAGAACTTACTTTTAGTCAATCATCAGACTAGATTTTACAGTATAATTTAGTGGATATTCTGAAAGATTTAAATAATAATGATTTCAGATGAATGAACACAGTTCAAAATAGCCTTTTAAAGATCAGCTTCACTGTTAATTTCTATCGAAACGTGTGTCGTAGACACTGCAGAAACTTTTGATCCTTTTCTTGTATCCTATCTTCTATGCTGTGCTATATCTCAAGGATATTGTGCTATACCTCAAGGGCGTAGATACTGCAGAAGATTTTGATTCTTATTTTTATCCTATCTTCAATAAACGACTCAAACCCCCCAAAAATCTTTAGTTTACATACTAGTGCCTTCTACGATCACTTCTAACAATGCAGTTGTTAACTATCCTGGGATGACTCTAGCCACGACAGAGGAGATGCGTGTATGCTCTTGCTTGCTAAATACAAATGCTAATAATATTCTAAATGTTTGTACGTACAAACCTGATGGTCAACAAACTGTGATGTGTTGGGCATTAAAATGATGAAACTGTGGTACATCGAGAAAAGAAAAGGAATGACATCACCCTAGCAAGTGAAGTACAAGAAAACATCTATACAGCTGCAAAAGAATCTGTAAATAAAAAATGTAGACATGAATATTGCAACAGAAATTTTATGAGTGGTGACTTCTTTGGTATCACAAACGTTCATGCAAAGTTCACTTTCAGTGAATATTGCATATTTTACAGTCAACCTGTAAAATTATCAGAGGACAAGGAGAGGGGACGATGTCTTTTTGGTGAGACTCAGTGGTTTTCAATCAATTATTCAACGAATATGCGAAGAGCACACCGACGATTGGGCACAATATTGAAAGTCGGATCGAATTTGCGCAAGATTTAATTTCCACAGACGCTATTTACCCTTCAAGTATGCAACACAGAAGCGTCCACGAAAGAAGCGAACTATTTGACAGAAAATGATAATGAACAGGCAACCATTAGTAATTACAAAGTTAGACACATGAAGTCAAAGATCGTAGACCGCTTCGGTAATAATATCATCATTGCTAATATATAAACGGGAAGTCCAATGTAGCAACTTTCAGAAGGACAGCAAGAACTATTTTTCTGAACGCTTTCTCTTACCTAGCAACTTATCTGGCAGATTCTGACAAGGGAAGAAATGATCACTGTGTACACAGCTGCAGCTCTAACCAATAATGATATAAAATGCATGGACACTGCAGAAGACATGTACCCCACTCCAGACAGTATTTCGTTATGAAAAAAAATGCTATTTTCACAACATCTTTCACGAACATTATTCAATGAAAAGAAGGAAGACGTAAAGATTGCATCAGTGGGCCAAGCCCTCGTTCAAGCTACTCGACCCAGAGTCCTTATCACACCACTTCAGATTGGTCTGGTCGTTCAATCAGGAACTTTGGCTGAAAGTTCCTGATTGATTCACTATACAGCCATGGACTGATTCACTATACAACCATGGATCCCGTTTATCTTACTCAGAAGCAAAGAGGTTTGTATCCAGTGCAGCAAGATCACAAGGTACAACCAGTCCAGGTGTTACTCCTAGCCCGTAAATACTCTGAACTGATTCAACACATTAAATGGAATGGGATTAATAGCTGCAGTGAAACCTGAAACTAAATGGGAAACAGCAGTACCAAAGTGTACTCTTCCAGAATAAGTAAAGACACTCGGGAAGACATACATTCAAGGGTGACCAATTACTGGTGCACGAAGAACTGCCTGCTCTTCCCTGTGATGACCTGGCACTTAAACCAGACATCCTCTGTAAAACTGCATGGCCAGTGTGTTCGTAAAAGATTGGTCAGTTAGGAATGAGGCAGGCTGTGAGTGAAGGAACTCATCCAAGACAATCACCCATTACATATTTGCCAACGGTGTATGCTATTCACGTAAGTTGAGTTTACTTAACAATACGATGTGTACGCAGATGCCAAAAACTACGATGTGTACATAGAGGCCAAACACTACAATGTGTACGCAGAGGCCAAACACTACGATGTGTACGCCATGGACAAACACTACGATGTGTACGCAGAGGCCAAACACTACGATGTGTACGCAGAGGCCAAACACTACGATGTGTACGCAGAGGCCAAACACTAGGATGTGTACGCAGAGGCCAAACACTACGATGTGTACGCAGAGGCCAAACACTAGGATGTGTACGCAGAGGCCAAACACTAGGATGTGTACGCAGAGGCCAAACACTACGATGTGTACCCAGGGGCCAAACACTACGATGTGTACCCAGAGGACAAACACCACCATTTTGTAACGCCTGTCCGTGTGAGCAATAAAAAAAATATAGCTGTTACTTCAAGGACAGTCGTTTTTTTCTATAACAGTTATCTGTCGTTTACTGTTAATATATGTTTGCTATATATGGCACCAGGCTGGTTTAGGTTCATAATTCATTTTCTTTATCTAGTGAACACCATATGCGATGTACAACATTTTCCCCACACGCGTTTTTGTTATAATATTTTACAATGTACAAAAGATAATTAAATTCTGAGTGCACCAGTGCTTTTTTTTTTTTTGGATTACGTGAGAATGAACACTAAAATTCATCCCAAAAGGTAAAAAAAAATAGTTACAAATGTAAATAGAATGAAAATTTACACACTGTTCCTAGAGTAACCATTAAAGTTACACAGAAAATACATCTTCCTTCACAATTAGTTCATGGCTAACTCCCTTTTTCCTGTTGGATTGACGAAATAAATGGTTACCTTAGGCTAGTCTCTCTCTCTCTCTCTCTCTCTCTCTCTCTCTCTCTCTCTCTTTCATCTCTGCTTATTGTCCCTGAGGACAATAAAGACGATAAATAATGACGAAAACTTGGATTTCCGCCATTCAGTTATATCAGGGAATAAATTAATATCATGGTAAATCAAAATGTATTAGATAAGCTAAAAAAATTCTATATTATGCTCACAAAGGAGATTAATTTGGGAATGTGCTCATTATCGAATGAGAAAACATTATATTTCATGATCTAATATTCTGTATATCTTGCAGAGGTGGATTGATGGTCAAGTTGATGATACTAGCCTCGGTGTTGTGGCTTGATGGTCAAGTTGATGATACTAGCCTCGGTGTTGTGGCTTGATGGTCAAGTTGATGATACTAGCCTCAGTGTTGTGGCTTGATGGTCAAGTTGATAATACTAGCCTCGGTGTTGTGGCTTGATGGTCAAGTTGATAATACTAGCCTCGGTGTTGTGGCTTGATGGTCAAGTTGATGATACTAGCCTTGGTGTTGTGGCTTGATGGTCAAGTTGATAATACTAGCCTCGGTGTTGTGGCTTGATGGTCAAGTTGATGATACTAGCCTCGGTGTTGTGGCTTGATGGTCAAGTTGATGATACTAGCCTCGGTGTTGTGGCTTGATGATCAAGTTGATGATACTAGCCTCGGTGTTGTGGCTTGATGGTCAAGTTGATAATACTAGCCTCGGTGTTGTGGCTTGATGGTCAAGTTGATGATACTAGCCTCGGTGTTGTGGCTTGATGATCAAGTTGATGATACTAGCCTCGGTGTTGTGGCTTGATGGTCAAGTTGATGATACTAGCCTCGGTGTTGTGTCTTGATGGTCAAGTTGATGATACTAGCCTCGGTGTTGTGGCTTGATGGTCAGGTTGATGATACTAGCCTCGGTGTTGTGGCTTGATGATCAAGTTGATGATACTAGCCTCGGTGTTGTGGCTTGATGGTCAAGTTGATAATACTAGCCTCGGTGTTGTGGCTTGATGGTCAAGTTGATGATACTAGCCTCGGTGTTGTGGCTTGATGATCAAGTTGATGATACTAGCCTCGGTGTTGTGGCTTGATGATCAAGTTGATGATACTAGCCTCCGTGTTGTGGCTTGATGGTCAAGTTGATGATACTAGCCTCGGTATTGTGGCTTGATGGTCAAGTTGATAATACTAGCCTCGGTGTTGTGGCTAGATGGTCAAGTTGATAATACTAGCCTCGGTGTTGTGGCTTGATGGTCAAGTTGATAATACTAGCCTCGGTGTTGTGGCTAGATGGTCAAGTTGATAATACTAGCCTCGGTGTTGTGGCTTGATGGTCAAGTTGATAATACTAGCCTCGGTGTTGTGTCTTGATGGTCAAGTTGATGATACTAGCCTCGGTGTTGTGGCTTGATGATCAAGTTGATGATACTAGCCTCGGTGTTGTGGCTTGATGGTCAAGTTGATAATACTAGCCTCGGTGTTGTGGCTTGATGGTCAAGTTGATAATACTAGCCTCGGTGTTGTGGCTTGATGGTCAAGTTGATAATACTAGCCTCGGTGTTGTGGCTTGATGGTCAAGTTGATGATACTAGCCTCGGTGTTGTGGCTTGATGGTCAAGTTGATAATACTAGCCTCGGTGTTGTGGCTTGATGGTCAAGTTGATGATACTAGCCTCGGTGTTGTGGCTTGATGATCAAGTTGATGATACTAGCCTCGGTGTTGTGGCTTGATGATCAAGTTGATGATACTAGCCTCGGTGTTGTGTCTTGATGATCAAGTTGATAATACTAGCCTCGGTGTTGTGGCTTGATGATCAAGTTGATGATACTAGCCTCGGTGTTGTGGCTTGATGGTCAAGTTGATAATACTAGCCTCGGTGTTGTGGCTTGATGGTCAAGTTGATGATACTAGCCTTGGTGTTGTGGCTTGATGGTCAAGTTGATAATACTAGCCTCGGTGTTGTGGCTTGATGGTCAAGTTGATGATACTAGCCTCGGTGTTGTGGCTTGATGGTCAAGTTGATGATACTAGCCTCGGTGTTGTGGCTTGATGGTCAAGTTGATGATACTAGCCTCGGTGTTGTGGCTTGATGGTCAAGTTGATGATACTAGCCTCGGTGTTGTGGCTTGATGATCAAGTTGATAATACTAGCCTTGGTGTTGTGGCTTGATGGTCAAGTTGATAATACTAGCCTCGGTGTTGTGGCTTGATGGTCAAGTTGATGATACTAGCCTCGGTGTTGTGGCTTGATGGTCAAGTTGATGATACTAGCCTCGGTGTTGTGGCTTGATGATCAAGTTGATGATACTAGCCTCGGTGTTGTGGCTTGATGATCAAGTTGATGATACTAGCCTCCGTGTTGTGGCTTGATGATCAAGTTGATGACACTAGCCCCCGTGTTGTGGCTTGATGGTCAAGTTGATGATACTAGCCTCGGTGTTGTGGCTTGATGGTCAAGTTGATGATACTAGCCTCGGTGTTGTGGCTTGATTGTCAAGTTGATAATACTAGCCTCGGTGTTGTGGCTTGATGGTCAAGTTGATAATACTAGCCTCGGTGTTGTGGCTTGATGGTCAAGTTGATGATACTAGCCTCGGTGTTGTGTCTTGATGGTCAAGTTGATGATACTAGCCTCGGTGTTGTGGCTTGATGGTCAAGTTGATGATACTAGCCTCGGTGTTGTGGCTTGATGGTCAAGTTGATGATACTAGCCGTTGATAATACTAGCCTCGGTGTTGTGGCTTGATGGTCAAGTTGATAATACTAGCCTTGGTGTTGTGGCTTGATGGTCAAGTTGATAATACTAGCCTCGGTGTTGTGGCTTGATGGTCAAGTTGATGATACTAGCCTCGGTGTTGTGGCTTGATGGTCAAGTTGATAATACTAGCCTCGGTGTTGTGGCTTGATGGTCAAGTTGATAATACTAGCCTTGGTGTTGTGGCTTGATGGTCAAGTTGATGATACTAGCCTCGGTGTTGTGGCTTGATGATCAAGTTGATGATACTAGCCTCGGTGTTGTGGCTTGATGATCAAGTTGATGATACTAGCCTCGGTGTTGTGGCTTGATGGTCAAGTTGATGATACTAGCCTCGGTGTTGTGGCTTGATGATCAAGTTGATGATACTAGCCTCGGTGTTGTGGCTTGATGGTCAAGTTGATGATACTAGCCTCCGTGTTGTGGCTTGATGGTCAAGTTGATAATACTAGCCTCGGTGTTGTGGCTAGATGGTCAAGTTGATAATACTAGCCTCGGTGTTGTGGCTTGATGGTCAAGTTGATAATACTAGCCTCGGTGTTGTGGCTAGATGGTCAAGTTGATAATACTAGCCTCGGTGTTGTGGCTTGATGGTCAAGTTGATAATACTAGCCTTGGTGTTGTGGCTAGATGGTCAAGTTGATAATACTAGCCTTGGTGTTGTGGCTTGATGGTCAAGTTGATAATACTAGCCTCGGTATTGTGGCTTGATGGTCAAGTTGATAATACTAGCCTCGGTGTTGTGGCTTGATGGTCAAGTTGATAATAGTAGCCTTGGTGTTGTGGCTTGATGGTCAAGTTGATAATACTAGCCTCGGTGTTGTGGCTTGATGGTCAAGTTGATGATACTAGCCTTGGTGTTGTGGCTTGATGGTCAAGTTGATAATACTAGCCTCGGTGTTGTGGCTTGATGGTCAAGTTGATAATACTAGCCTTGGTGTTGTGGCTTGATGGTCAAGTTGATGATACTAGCCTCGGTGTTGTGTCTTGATGATCAAGTTGATGATACTAGCCTCGGTGTTGTGGCTTGATGATCAAGTTGATGATACTAGCCTCGGTGTTGTGGCTTGATGGTCAAGTTGATGATACTAGCCTCCGTGTTGTGGCTTGATGGTCAAGTTGATGATACTAGCCTCGGTGTTGTGGCTTGATGGTCAAGTTGATAATACTAGCCTTGGTGTTGTGGCTAGATGGTCAAGTTGATAATACTAGCCTCGGTGTTGTGGCTTGATGGTCAAGTTGATGATACTAGCCTCGGTGTTGTGGCTTGATGATCAAGTTGATGATACTAGCCTCCATGTTGTGGCTTGATGGTCAAGTTGATGATACTAGCCTCGGTATTGTGGCTTGATGGTCAAGTTGATAATACTAGCCTCGGTGTTGTGGCTAGATGGTCAAGTTGATAATACTAGCCTCGGTGTTGTGGCTTGATGGTCAAGTTGATGATACTAGCCTCGGTGTTGTGGCTTGATGGTCAAGTTGATGATACTAGCCTCGGTGTTGTGGCTTGATGATCAAGTTGATGACACTAGCCCCCGTGTTGTGGCTTGATGGTCAAGTTGATGATACTAGCCTCGGTGTTGTGGCTTGATGGTCAAGTTGATGATACTAGCCTCGGTGTTGTGGCTTCATGGTCAAGTTGATGATACTAGCCTCTGTGTTGTGGCTTGATGGTCAAGTTGATGATACTAGCCTCGGTGTTGTGGCTTAATGGTCAAGTTGATGATACTAGCCTCAGTGTTGTGGCTTGATGGTCAAGTTGATGATACTAGCCTCGGTGTTGTGGCTTCATGGTCAAGTTGATAATACTAGCCTCGGTGTTGTGGCTTGATGGTCAAGTTGATGATACTAGCCTCGGTGTTGTGGCTTGATGATCAAGTTGATAATACTAGCCTCGGTGTTGTGGCTTGATGGTCAAGTTGATAATACTAGCCTCGGTGTTGTGGCTTGATGGTCAAGTTGATAATACTAGCCTCAGTGTTGTGGCTTGATGGTCAAGTTGATAATACTAGCCTCGGTGTTGTGGCTTGATGGTCAAGTTGATAATACTAGCCTCGGTGTTGTGGTTTGATGGTCAAGTTGATAATACTAGCCTCGGTGTTGTGGCTTGATGGTCAAGTTGATAATACTAGCCTCAGTGTTGTGGCTTGATGGTCAAGTTGATGATACTAGCCTCGGTGTTGTGGCTTAATGATCAAGTTGATAATACTAGCCTCGGTGTTGTGGCTTGATGGTCAAGTTGATAATACTAGCCTCGGTGTTGTGCCTTGATGGTCAAGTTGATAATACTAGCCTCGGTGTTGTGGTTTGATGGTCAAGTTGATGATGCTAGCCTCGGTGTTGTGGCTTGATGATCACGTTGATAATACTAGCCTCGGTGTTGTGGCTTGATGGTCAAGTTGATAATACTTGCCTCGGTGTTGTGGCTTGATGGTCAAGTTGATAATACTAGCCTCGGTGTTGTGGCTTGATGGTCAAGTTGATGATACTAGCCTCGGTGTTGTGGCTTGATGGTCAAGTTGATAATACTAGCCTCGGTGTTGTGGCTTGATGGTCAAGTTGATAATACTAGCCTTGGTGTTGTGGCTTGATGGTCAAGTTGATGATACTAGCCTCGGTGTTGTGGCTTGATGATCAAGTTGATGATACTAGCCTCGGTGTTGTGGCTTGATGATCAAGTTGATGATACTAGCCTCGGTGTTGTGGCTTGATGGTCAAGTTGATGATACTAGCCTCGGTGTTGTGGCTTGATGATCAAGTTGATGATACTAGCCTCGGTGTTGTGGCTTGATGGTCAAGTTGATGATACTAGCCTCCGTGTTGTGGCTTGATGGTCAAGTTGATAATACTAGCCTCGGTGTTGTGGCTAGATGGTCAAGTTGATAATACTAGCCTCGGTGTTGTGGCTTGATGGTCAAGTTGATAATACTAGCCTCGGTGTTGTGGCTAGATGGTCAAGTTGATAATACTAGCCTCGGTGTTGTGGCTTGATGGTCAAGTTGATAATACTAGCCTTGGTGTTGTGGCTAGATGGTCAAGTTGATAATACTAGCCTTGGTGTTGTGGCTTGATGGTCAAGTTGATAATACTAGCCTCGGTGTTGTGGCTTGATGGTCAAGTTGATAATACTAGCCTCGGTGTTGTGGCTTGATGGTCAAGTTGATAATAGTAGCCTTGGTGTTGTGGCTTGATGGTCAAGTTGATAATACTAGCCTCGGTGTTGTGGCTTGATGGTCAAGTTGATGATACTAGCCTTGGTGTTGTGGCTTGATGGTCAAGTTGATAATACTAGCCTCGGTGTTGTGGCTTGATGGTCAAGTTGATAATACTAGCCTTGGTGTTGTGGCTTGATGGTCAAGTTGATGATACTAGCCTCGGTGTTGTGTCTTGATGATCAAGTTGATGATACTAGCCTCGGTGTTGTGGCTTGATGATCAAGTTGATGATACTAGCCTCGGTGTTGTGGCTTGATGGTCAAGTTGATGATACTAGCCTCCGTGTTGTGGCTTGATGGTCAAGTTGATGATACTAGCCTCGGTGTTGTGGCTTGATGGTCAAGTTGATAATACTAGCCTTGGTGTTGTGGCTAGATGGTCAAGTTGATAATACTAGCCTCGGTGTTGTGGCTTGATGGTCAAGTTGATGATACTAGCCTCGGTGTTGTGGCTTGATGATCAAGTTGATGATACTAGCCTCCATGTTGTGGCTTGATGGTCAAGTTGATGATACTAGCCTCGGTATTGTGGCTTGATGGTCAAGTTGATAATACTAGCCTCGGTGTTGTGGCTAGATGGTCAAGTTGATAATACTAGCCTCGGTGTTGTGGCTTGATGGTCAAGTTGATGATACTAGCCTCGGTGTTGTGGCTTGATGGTCAAGTTGATGATACTAGCCTCGGTGTTGTGGCTTGATGATCAAGTTGATGACACTAGCCCCCGTGTTGTGGCTTGATGGTCAAGTTGATGATACTAGCCTCGGTGTTGTGGCTTGATGGTCAAGTTGATGATACTAGCCTCGGTGTTGTGGCTTCATGGTCAAGTTGATGATACTAGCCTCTGTGTTGTGGCTTGATGGTCAAGTTGATGATACTAGCCTCGGTGTTGTGGCTTAATGGTCAAGTTGATGATACTAGCCTCAGTGTTGTGGCTTGATGGTCAAGTTGATGATACTAGCCTCGGTGTTGTGGCTTCATGGTCAAGTTGATAATACTAGCCTCGGTGTTGTGGCTTGATGGTCAAGTTGATGATACTAGCCTCGGTGTTGTGGCTTGATGATCAAGTTGATAATACTAGCCTCGGTGTTGTGGCTTGATGGTCAAGTTGATAATACTAGCCTCGGTGTTGTGGCTTGATGGTCAAGTTGATAATACTAGCCTCAGTGTTGTGGCTTGATGGTCAAGTTGATAATACTAGCCTCGGTGTTGTGGCTTGATGGTCAAGTTGATAATACTAGCCTCGGTGTTGTGGTTTGATGGTCAAGTTGATAATACTAGCCTCGGTGTTGTGGCTTGATGGTCAAGTTGATAATACTAGCCTCAGTGTTGTGGCTTGATGGTCAAGTTGATGATACTAGCCTCGGTGTTGTGGCTTAATGATCAAGTTGATAATACTAGCCTCGGTGTTGTGGCTTGATGGTCAAGTTGATAATACTAGCCTCGGTGTTGTGGCTTGATGGTCAAGTTGATAATACTAGCCTCGGTGTTGTGGTTTGATGGTCAAGTTGATGATGCTAGCCTCGGTGTTGTGGCTTGATGATCACGTTGATAATACTAGCCTCGGTGTTGTGGCTTGATGGTCAAGTTGATAATACTTGCCTCGGTGTTGTGGCTTGATGGTCAAGTTGATGATACTAGCCTCGGTGTTGTGGCTTGATGGTCAAGTTGATGATACTAGCCTCGGTGTTGTGGATTGATGGTCAAGTTGATGATACTAGCCTCGGTGTTGTGGCTTGATGATCACGTTGTTGACACTAATCTACCGGTATGTGGTGATAAACTGTTGTAACATACTGATGTTCTTACTCACGTGTTGATGCAGTACTCACAACAACAGTTCTTGTTAGAATCAACAGCACTCTCACTCACCTACAAAAAAAGGTAAAAAAGAATTAGAATACAACATAACGGGTTGTGCAACTTTGCTAAAAAGAATATTGAAAAATTAATATATGACTTCTGATAAGAAAGATCGATAAAAAGCAGAAAGAAGTTCCGAAGTTGCTACATCATTTCCAGCGTGAGGTTACTAGGTGTTCCAGCGTGAGGTCACTAGCTGTTCCAGCGTGAGGTCACTAGCTGTTCCAGCGTGAGGTCACTAGCTGTTATATCGTGAGGTCAGTAGCGGTTCCAGAGTGAGGTCACTAGCCGTTCCAGCGTGAGGTCACTAGCTGTTATATCGTGAGGTCAGTAGCGGTTCCAGAGTGAGGTCACTAGCCGTTCCAGCGTGAGGTCACTAACTGTTCCAGAGTGAGGTCACTAGCTCTTCCAGAGAGAGGTCACTAGCTCTTCCAGCGTGAGGTCACTAGCTGTTCCAGCGTGAGGTCACTAGCTGTTCCAGTGTGAGGTTACTAACTGTTCCAGCGTGAACTCACTAGCTGTTCCAGAGTGAGGTCACTAGCTCTTCCAGCGTGAGGTCACTAGCTGTTCCAGTGTGAGGTCACTAGCTGTTCCAGTGTGAGGTTACTAGCTGTTCCAGCGTGAACTCACTAGCTGTTCCAGAGTGAGGTCACTAGCTCTTCCAGAGAAAGGTCACTAGCTCTTCCAGAGCTTACTAGCTGTTCCAGAGTGAGGTCACTAGCTGTTCCAGAGGTCAATAGATGTTCAAGAGAGAGGTCACTAGCTGTTCCAGAGGTCACTAGCTGTTCCAGAGTGAGACAACAACCTGAATTTCAGCACCCTTATCCATCACATAACAAAAAAAGCATCCAAAACAGTTGGGATCCTCTCCAAGATACGATACTACATGCCGCAAAATGCCCTTCTCACACTATACCATTCACTCATTTATCCATACCTCACCTATGCTATCTGTGCTTGGGGATCAACTGCAGCAACACACCTAAAGCCAATAATAACCCAACAAAAAGCCGCAGTAAGAATAATCACTATATCCCATCCCTGGCAACACACCCCCCCCACTCTTCATAGATCTAAACTTACTCCCTTTTCAGAACATCCACACTTACTACTGTGCAATCTACATATACAAGACCTTAAATTCCAATATTAACCTTGACCTAAAATGCTTTCTTCTTAGTTGTGACAGGACCCACAGGCATATCACCAGACACAAATATCTCTACGACATTCCCCGTGTCCGACTAAACCTTTACAAAAATTCAATGTATGTCAAAGGCCCTAAAATCTGGAACACCCTACCTGAAAACTCTAGAACTGCAGACACATTCATCACCTTCAAAACTACCATTAGAAAACATCATATTTCCCTGATACACTCCGTCAACTAACTACATAAAAACCACCTGGTGGTTCACAATTTCACTCACCCATTTGACTATAAGCACAGAAATGCGAATCTTAATCTTAAAATAATGATTCGTAACTAGTCATAAGTTTGCATGTGATACTCCAATATAAACTATGTATTGTGCCAAAACAAAAGCATTCACATTGCTAAACTCACAAACTAGTATTTAGTCACTTAGTATTTAGTCAACTTACTACATAATTTATAATAATTTAGGGTTAAGAATTAGTCTAAGTTTGCCCGAAATGCCTAGCCATACTAGGTGTTCTAGTGGCCCCCTCTGTAATTAGTATTTTATTACATGTAAACCACACAATAACCAAAATCTGTAAACCCCGCATTGTAATCCTTATAGAGAATAAACTTGACTGATTGATTAGCTGTTCCAGAGGAAAATAACTGTTCCAGAGTGAGGTCACTAGCTGTTCCAGAGTGAGGTCACTAGCTGTTCCAGATTGAGGTCACTAGCTGTTCCAGCGTGAAGTCACTAGCTGTTCCAGCGTGAAGTCACTAGCTGTTCCAGCGTGAGGTCACTAGCTGTTCCAGAGGTCACTAACTGTTCCAGAAATCACTAGGTGTTCAAGAGTGAGGTCATTAGCTGTTCCAGAGGTCACTAACTGTTCCAGAGGTCACTAGGTGTTCAAGAGTGAGGTCATTAGTTGTTCCAGAGGCCAATAACGGTTCCAGAGTGAGGTCACTAGCTGTTCCAGCGTGAAGTCACTAGCTGTTCCAGCGTGAGGTCACCAGCTGTTCCAGCGTGAGGTCACTAGCTGTTCCAGAGTGAGGTCATTAGCTGTTCCAGGGGTCAATAGCTGTTCCAGAGAGAGGTCACTAGCTGTTTCAGAGTGAGGTCACTAGCTGTTCCAGAGCGAGGTCACTAGCTGTTTCAGAGTGAGGTCATTAGCTGTTCCAGCGTGAAGTCACTAGCTGTTCCAGAGTGAGGTCACTAGCTGTTCCAGAGGTCACTAGCTGTTCCAGAGGTCACTAGCTGTTCCAGAGGTCACTAGGTGTTCAAGAGTGAGGTCATTAGCTGTTCCAGAGGCCAATAACGGTTCCAGAGTGAGGTCACTAGCTGTTTCACAGTGAGGTCACTAGCTGTTCCAGAGTGAGGTCACTAGCTGTTCCAGCGTGAGGTCACTAGCTGTTCCAGAGTGAGGTCACTAGCTGTTCCAGAGTGAGGTCACTATCTGTTCCAGAGTGAGATCACTAGCTGCTCCAGTGTGAGGTCACTACCTGTTCCAGAGTGAGGTCACTAGTTGTTCCAGAGTGAGGTCACTAGCTGTTTCAGAGTGAGGTCACTAGCTGTTCCAGAGTGAGTTCACTGTTCCAAAGTGAGGTCACTAGCTGTTCCAGAGTGAGGTCACTAGCTGCTCCAGAGTGAGGTCACTAGCTGTTCCAGAGAGAGGTCACTAGCGGTTCCAGCGTGAGGTCACTAACTGTTCCAACGTGAGGTCACTAGCTGTTCCAGCGTGAGGTCACTAGCTGTTCCAGCGTGAGGTCATTAGCTGTTCCAGAGTGAGGTCACTAGCTGTTCCATAGTGAGTTCACTGTTCCAAAGTGAGGTCACTAGATGTTCCAGAGTGAAGTCACTAGCTGCTCCAGTGTGAGGTCACTAACTGTTCCAGTGTGAGGTCACTAGCTGTTCCAGAATGAGGTCACTAGCTGTTTCAGAGTGAGGTCACTATCTATTCCAGAGTTAGATCACTAGCTGCTCCAGTTTGAGGTCACTAGCTGTTCCAGAGTTAGGTCACAAGCTGTTCCAGAGCGAGGTCACTAGCTGTTTCAGAGTGAGGTCACTAGCTATTACAGAGTGAGGTCACTAGCTGCTCCAAAGTGAGGTCACTAGCTGTTCCATAGAGAGGTCACTAGCGGTTACAGCGTGAGGTCACTAACTGTTCCAGCGTGAGGTCACTAGCTGTTCCAGCGTGTGGTCACTAGCTGTTCCAGATTGAGGTCACTAGCTGTTCCAGAGTGAGGTCACTAGCTGTTCCAGCGTTAGGTCACTAGCTGTTTCAGAGTGAGGTCACTAGCTGTTCCAGCGTGAGGTCACTAGCTGCTCCAGAGTGAGATCACTAGCTGTTCCTGAGTGAGGTCACTAGCTGTTCCAGCGTAAAGTCACTAGCTGTTCCAGCCTGATTTCACTAGCTGTTCCAGCGTGAGGTCACTAGCTCTTTCAGTGTGAGGTCACTAGGTGTTCCAGAGTAAAGTCACTAGCTGTTCAAGAGTGAAGTCACTAGCTGTTCCAGCGTGCGGTCACTAGCTGCTCGAGAGTGAAGTCACTAGCTGTTCCAGCGTGAGGTCACTAGCTGTTCAAGCGTGAGGTCACTAGCTGTTCCAGCGTGAGGTCACTAGCTGTTCCAGCGTGAGGTCACTAGCTGTTCCAGAGGTCACTAGCTGTTCCAGCGTGAGGTCACTAGCTGTTCCAGCGTGAGGTCACTAGCTGTTTCAGCGTGAGGTCACTAGCTATTCCAGCGTGAGGTCGCTAGCTGTTCCAGCGTGAGGTCGCTAGCTGTTCCAGCGTGAGGTCGCTAGCTGTTCCAGCGTGAGGTCACTAGCTGTTCCAGCGTGAGGTCACTAGCTGTTTCAGCGTGAGGTCACTAGCTATTCCAGCGTGAGGTCGCTAGCTGTTCCAGCGTGAGGTCGCTAGCTGTTCCAGCGTGAGGTCACTAGCTGTTCCAGCGTGAGGTCACTAGCTGTTCCAGCGTGAGGTCACTAGCTGTTCCAGCGTGAGGTCACTAGCTGCTCCAGCGTGAGGTCACTAGCTGTTCCAGAGTGAGGTCACTAGCTGTTCCAGCGTAAGGTCACTAGCTGTTCCAGCGTAAGGTCACTAGCTGTTCCAGCGTGAGGTCACTAGCTGCTCCAGCGTGAGGTCACTAGCTGTTCCAGAGTGAGGTCACTAGCTGTTCCAGCGTAAGGTCACTAGCTGTTCCAGCGTGAGGTCACTAGCTGTTCCAGCGTGAGGTGACAAGATTCCCATCATATTTCGATCAGTTGGATCATACACAACAGGAGACAACAAGAGCTGTACACATTTTTCTCCTCAAACACACACGGCGGTTTACTCATTGTCTATAGTAAACAAAAGCAAGATTATCAAAATAAAACATTATTGTTTTCATTTATTTCATTACTTGAAATAGGTCCTTTGCTTTGACTGATTTTTTTTAATATATAAGTTTCTATAACAAAGGTTCGTGTCGAAATTCAACCCATTTTTTTTACACTGCTTATTTTCTTATGCATTATACTTCCGCAAGGAGATTTTAATTACTCACTCACTCTCTCTCTCTCTCTCTCTCTCTCTCTCTCTCTCTCTCTCTCTCTCTATATATATATATATATATATATATATATTTATATATATATATATATGTATATATGTATATATATATATATATATATATATATATGTATATATATATATATATATATATATATATATATATATTTATATATATATGCAAAACAACCACTCTGAAAGAATAGAGAAATTCCAAGCGCTTTCGTGACTACTCACATTATCAAGGAACTATCATAGTTCCTTGATAATGTGAGTAGTCACGAAAGCGCTTGGAATTTCTCTATTCTTTCAGAGTGGTTGTTTTGCATATTCTGAAATCACCTGTTTACTGTGATCTTATTGCATGCATATATATATATATATATATATATATATATATATATATATATATATATATATATATATATATATATATATATATATATATATATATATATATACCAGCTCCTCCCAAAGAGCACAAACAGTCCCACTGGAACAAACCAATCATGGCAAAAATCGCCAACACAATGCTCACCAACGCTTGAGGAAAGGACAAAGCTCGTCTCCTGGCAGTGAAGGCACCACACTCAGGAGATTTCCTTCTAGCTGTTCCCAATTCCTCCCTGGGCACCCGTCTCGACCCACAGGCCATTCGGATTGGTGTTGCTCTTCGCCTAGCCGCCCCCATCCTCACCGAACATAGGTGCATTTGCGGCAGGGCGACAGCTGATCAATTCGGACTTCATGGTCTCGTGTGTCACACAACAGAAGGGAAGTATGCTAGACATGAGGAGGTCAATGACATCATAAAGAGAAGCCTCGCCACAGCCCGTTGCCCAGCTCAGCGGGAACCCGAAGTGCAGAGGTCTGACGGAAATCAAATGTGTGCTGATGGAGCCACTATGCTACCCTGGAAGGATGGAAAGCAGATTGCCTGGGACTACACATGTGCCGCCACATTGGCAGACACCTACTTGCCATACTCCGAAGCTGAATGGGGTGGAGCTGCCAGCCACAGGGAGACCCAGAAGATCAGCAAATATGAAGACCTTTCCACTTGCTATAACTTCATCCCAATAGGGTCGGAGACCCTTGGAGCATGGGGCAAGTGTGCCCTAAAGTTCCTCAAAGAGCTGAGTGAAAAGCTCATTGTAGAAACCAAGGAACACAGGGCGACCAGCTTCCTCTTTCAGAGGTACAGTGTCGCGATCCAGAGAGGAAATGCCTGCAGCATTCTGAGCACCCGGCACACCGCCAGGAAGCTTAACGAAGTATTCGAGATGTAGCTCTGAGTTGTTATGCAGGTTGTTTTACTTTCTACTGTATTTTTGTGGATGTTTTGTCAATGTATTTTGTCTTTAAGTGAAATATATATTAAATATAGGGGATGGTAGGAGAAATTTCTCAAACAGCTTCAGGGAGAACCTTGAGTTTTCCCTGAAGCAAGTTTATTCTTTTCTCTAAGGATGAGGGTCCCCAGGACAGTTCTAGAGGTGGTACCTCCCTATATTATATGTATATATATATATACGTATATATATATATATATAAACACGCTAAGATAACAGGGATATCTTGCTACTCCTACTTACACTTTGGTCACACTTCACAGACACGCACATGCATATATATATATACATACATCTAGGTTTTTCTCCTTTTTCTAAATAGCTCTTGTTCTTTTTTATTTCTTCTATTGTCCATGGGGAAGTGGAAAAGAATCTTTCCTCCGTAAGCCATGCGTGTCGTATGAGGCGACTAAAATGCCGGGAGCAATGGGCTAGTAACCCCTTCTCCTGTATACAATTACTAAAAAAGAGAAGAAGAAAAACTTTATAAAACTGGGTTGCTTAAATGTGCGTGGATGTAGTGCGGATGACAAGAAACAGATGATTGCTGATGTTATGAATGAAAAGAAGTTGGATGTCCTGGCCCTAAGCGAAACAAAGCTGAAGGGGGTAGGAGAGTTTCAGTGGGGGGAAATAAATGGGATTAAATCTGGAGTATCTGAGAGAGTTAGAGCAAAGGAAGGGGTAGCAGTAATGTTAAATGATCAGTTATGGAAGGAGAAAAGAGAATATGAATGTGTAAATTCAAGAATTATGTGGATTAAAGTAAAGATTGGATGCGAGAAGTGGGTCATAATAAGCGTGTATGCACCTGGAGAAGAGAGGAATGCAGAGGAGAGAGAGAGATTTTGGGAGATGTTAAGTGAATGTATAGGAGCCTTTGAACCAAGTGAGAGAGTAATTGTGGTAGGGGACTTGAATGCTAAAGTAGGAGAAACTTTTAGAGAGGGTGTGGTAGGTAAGTTTGGGGTGCCAGGTGTAAATGATAATGGGAGCCCTTTGATTGAACTTTGTATAGAAAGGGGTTTAGTTATAGGTAATACATATTTTAAGAAAAAGAGGATAAATAAGTATACACGATATGATGTAGGGCGAAATGACAGTAGTTTGTTGGATTATGTATTGGTAGATAAAAGACTGTTGAGTAGACTTCAGGATGTACATGTTTATAGAGGGGCCACAGATATATCAGATCACTTTCTAGTTGTAGCTACACTGAGAGTAAAAGGTAGATGGGATACAAGGAGAATAGAAGCATCAGGGAAGAGAGAGGTGAAGGTTTATAAACTAAAAGAGGAGGCAGTTAGGGTAAGATATAAACAGCTATTGGAGGATAGATGGGCTAATGAGAGCATAGGCAATGGGGTCGAAGAGGTATGGGGTAGGTTTAAAAATGTAGTGTTAGAGTGTTCAGCAGAAGTTTGTGGTTACAGGAAAGTGGGTGCAGGAGGGAAGAGGAGCGATTGGTGGAATGATGATGTAAAGAGAGTAGTAAGGGAGAAAAAGTTAGCATATGAGAAGTTTTTACAAAGTAGAAGTGATGCAAGGAGGGAAGAGTATATGGAGAAAAAGAGAGAAGTTAAGAGAGTGGTGAAGCAATGTAAAAAGAGAGCAAATGAGAGAGTGGGTGAGATGTTATCAACAAATTTTGTTGAAAATAAGAAAAAGTTTTGGAGTGAGATTAACAAGTTAAGAAAGCCTAGAGAACAAATGGATTTGTCAGTTAAAAATAGGAGAGGAGAGTTATTAAATGGAGAGTTAGAGGTATTGGGAAGATGGAAGGAATATTTTGAGGAATTGTTAAATGTTGATGAAGATAGGGAAGCTGTGATTTCGTGTATAGGGCAAGGAGGAATAACATCTTGTAGGAGTGAGGAAGAGCCAGTTGTGAGTGTGGGGGAAGTTCGAGAGGCAGTAGGTAAAATGAAAGGGGGTAAGGCAGCCGGGATTGATGGGATAAAGATAGAAATGTTAAAAGCAGGTGGGGATATAGTTTTGGAGTGGTTGGTGCAATTATTTAATAAATGTATGGAAGAGGGTAAGGTACCTAGGGATTGGCAGAGAGCATGCATAGTTCCTTTGTATAAAGGCAAAGGGGATAAAAGAGAGTGCAAAAATTATAGGGGGATAAGTCTGTTGAGTGTACCTGGTAAAGTGTATGGTAGAGTTATAATTGAAAGAATTAAGAGTAAGACGGAGAATAGGATAGCAGATGAACAAGGAGGCTTTAGGAAAGGTAGGGGGTGTGTGGACCAGGTGTTTACAGTGAAACATATAAGTGAACAGTATTTAGATAAGGCTAAAGAGGTCTTTGTGGCATTTATGGATTTGGAAAAGGCGTATGACAGGGTGGATAGGGGGGCAATGTGGCAGATGTTGCAAGTGTATGGTTACTGAAAGCAGTGAAGAGTTTTGACGAGGATAGTGAGGCTCAAGTTAGAGTATGTAGGAAAGAGGGAAATTTTTTCCCAGTAAAAGTAGGCCTTAGACAAGGATGTGTGATGTCACCGTGGTTGTTTAATATATTTATAGATGGGGTTGTAAGAGAAGTAAATGCGAGGGTCTTGGCAAGAGGCGTGGAGTTAAAAGATAAAGAATCACACACAAAGTGGGAGTTGTCACAGCTGCTCTTTGCTGATGACACTGTGCTCTTGGGAGATTCTGAAGAGAAGTTGCAGAGATTGGTGGATGAATTTGGTAGGGTGTGCAAAAGAAGAAAATTAAAGGTGAATACAGGAAAGAGTAAGGTTATGAGGATAACAAAAAGATTAGGTGATGAAAGATTGAATATCAGATTGGAGGGAGAGAGTATGGAGGAGGTGAACGTATTCAGATATTTGGGAGTGGACGTGTCAGCGGATGGGTCTATGAAAGATGAGGTGAATCATAGAATTGATGAGGGAAAAAGAGTGAGTGGTGCACTTAGGAGTCTGTGGAGACAAAGAACTTTGTCCTTGGAGGCAAAGAGGGGAATGTATGAGAGTATAGTTTTACCAACGCTCTTATATGGGTGTGAAGCGTGGGTGATGAATGTTGCAGCGAGGAGAAGGCTGGAGGCAGTGGAGATGTCATGTCTGAGGGCAATGTGTGGTGTGAATATAATGCAGAGAATTCGTAGTTTGGAAGTTAGGAGGAGGTGCGGGATTACCAAAACTGTTGTCCAGAGGGCTGAGGAAGGGTTGTTGAGGTGGTTCGGACATGTAGAGAGAATGGAGCGAAACAGAATGACTTCAAGAGTGTATCAGTCTGTAGTGGAAGGAAGGCGGGGTAGGGGTCGGCCTAGGAAGGGTTGGAGGGAGGGGGTAAAGGAGGTTTTGTGTGCGAGGGGCTTGGACTTCCAGCAGGCATGTGTGAGCGTGTTTGATAGGAGTGAATGGAGACAAATGGTTTTTAATACTTGACGTGCTGTTGGAGTGTGAGCAAAGTAACATTTATGAAGGGATTCAGGGAAACCGGCAGGCCGGACTTGAGTCCTGGAGATGGGAAGTACAGTGCCTGCACTCTGAAGGAGGGGTGTTAATGTTGCAGTTTAAAAACTGTAGTGTAAAGCACCCTTCTGGCAAGACAGTGATGGAGTGAATGATGGTGAAAGTTTTTCTTTTTCGGGCCACCCTGCCTTGGTGGGAATCGGCCGGTGTGATAATAAAAAAAAAAAATAAATATATATATATATATATATATATATATATATATATATATATATATATATATATATATATATATATATATATATATATATATATTGTGGGACCCATAGCCTCGGAGAAGTGGATAAAAGGCTTTAAGGAAGAATATTTGGATTTCTTCCTGAAGACGTTTGAATATTCCACTTCCCCTACCACCCGATCTATCCGTATTTTTTTTTACCAATAGGAATATTTTATTACATAATATGGTACAGAAGATTTAGCAGATACATTGTTAATATAAAGGTGGCATATACGGTACATGTTGTTACGTGTGTATCACCGATTATAAGGAGAAAATCTCATCCAGCTCCTCAGAGCTAGGGCGTGTGCTCAAAATCCAGCAGGCATTACCCCTTTGAACAGCCGCACTGAGCCGCTGGAACAGAAAAATAGCTGCCCTGGGATCCCTAGTTACCCTGATATATGTATATATATATATATATATATATATATATATATATATATATATGTATATATATATACATATATATATATATATATATTTTTTTTTTTTTTTTATTATCACACCGGCCGATTCCCACCAAGGCAGGGTGGCCCGAAAAAGAAAAACTTTCACCATCATTCACTCCATCACTGTCTTGCCAGAAGGGTGCTTTACACTACAGTTTTTAAACTGCAACATTAACACCCCTCCTTCAGAGTGCAGGCACTGTACTTCCCATCTCCAGGACTCAAGTCCGGCCTGCCGGTTTCCCTGAATCCCTTCATAAATGTTACTTTGCTCACACTCCAACAGCACGTCAAGTATTAAAAACCATTTGTCTCCATTCACTCCTATCAAACACGCTCACGCATGCCTGCTGGAAGTCAAAGCCCCTCGCACACAAAACCTCCTTTACCCCCTCCCTCCAACCCTTCCTAGGCCGACCCCTACCCCGCCTTCCTTCCACTACAGACTGATACACTCTTGAAGTCATTCTGTTTCGCTCCATTCTCTCTACATGTCCGAACCACCTCAACAACCCTTCCTCAGCCCTCTGGACAACAGTTTTGGTAATCCCGCACCTCCTCCTAACTTCCAAACTACGAATTCTCTGCATTATATTCACACCACACATTGCCCTCAGACATGACATCTCCACTGCCTCCAGCCTTCTCCTCGCTGCAACATTCATCACCCACGCTTCACACCCATATAAGAGCGTTGGTAAAACTATACTCTCATACATTCCCCTCTTTGCCTCCAAGGACAAAGTTCTTTGTCTCCACAGACTCCTAAGTGCACCACTCACTCTTTTTCCCTCATCAATTCTATGATTCACCTCATCTTTCATAGACCCATCCGCTGACACGTCCACTCCCAAATATCTGAATACGTTCACCTCCTCCATACTCTCTCCCTCCAATCTGATATTCAATCTTTCATCACCTAATCTTTTTGTTATCCTCATAACCTTACTCTTTCCTGTATTCACCTTTAATTTTCTTCTTTTGCACACCCTACCATATATATATATATATATATATATATATATATATATATATATATATATATATATATATATATATATATATATATATATATATATATGTCGTGCCGAATATGTAAAACTGGTCAATTAGCAAGAAATCATTTAAAATTAAGTCCTTTCTAAAATTTTCTCTTATACGTTTAAAGATATATTTTTTTCATTAATGTTAATGTAAAAAATTTTAATTTTGCACCAAAAGAATCTTAGAAAACTTACCTAACCTTATTATAACAAGAACAATTTATTTTAGCCTAACCCAAATATATATTTTTTATATTTGTTTACAATAATTTAATACTAAACAAACACAGTGAAATATATTTTTTTCGTTAGGTTTAGAATGATTTTGGCGAAATTATTGCATACATAATTTTTCACTTGTCCTATATGGCAAGATGAGCGTTGCTATTTAAGCCAAGATGGCAAGTTCTGCCTATTCGGCACGACATATATATATATATATATATATATACAATAAGATCACAGTAAACAGGTGATATCACGTTTCGTGACTTCTCACATTATCAAGGAACTATGATAGTTCTTTGATAATGTGAGAAGTCACGAAACGCTTGTAATTTCACTATTTTTTCAGAGTGGTTGTTCTGCGCACACACACACACACACACACACACACACACACACACACACACACACACAACTACAGAGCTAAGGGGAATGTCCTATGAAGAAAGGTTAAGGGAAATCGGTCTGACGACACTGGAGGACAGGAGGGTCAGGGGAGACATGATAATGACATAGCAAGCGACTTAGCATGGGACTGTACATGTGTGTCCACACTGGCTGACACCTATATCCATCACATTGCCGGCAACAGGGAGGAGCTGCTGACCACAGGGAGGAGTACAAGATCAGCAAGTGCAGGGACATAAGCCAACAGTATCAATTTGTCCCAGTGGGATCAGAGACCTTGGGATCATGGGGAAAACATGCCACACGTTTCCTTAAATAACTGGTTCCAGACTCATCGACACCACCAGGGGCCCAAGGGCAGCCACTTTTATGTTCCAATACCTCAGCGTGGCCGTCCAGAGGGGAGATGCATGCTGCTTACTGGGCTTGCGTCTGGCTTCGGAGGAGCTGGAGGAGATTCATAACCTTTGATATATTGTTCCAATGTACTCATGTTTGTGTTTTCTATCAATGTATTCTGTCTGTTAATAAAGTACATATATAACATAAATTATAGGGGGTGGCAGAAGAAGAAAATATTCAAACAGCTCCGGGGAGAACCTTGAGTTTTCCCTGAGGTACGTTTATTGTCTTCTCTGAGGATGAGGGCCCCCAGTAAAGTTCTAGAGGTGGTACCTCCCTATATTATATATATATATATATATATATATATATATATATATATATATATATATATATATATATATATATACTACGATTACTATTACTACTGCTGCTGCTACTTCTACTACTATTACTATTATTATTACTGCTATTATTATTATTATTATTATTATTATTGCAACTAGTACTGCTGCTGCTACTACTCTCAGTAGTAGTACCAGTTCCTAGTAACCAGTGTACCAGTAGATGAGTCACTATCAACCGTCTGCATGAATCATTGACTGTTATTCATATTGCTGCTGACGTAGCAGGATTTCAAACACCCCTCACCCTGTAGGCACTGGTGGGCCAGTCGAAGATAGGGAGCAGAGAGAGGCAGGTCGGCTGTTGGCGCTTCCCATACTTCCCGTTATATATTATACGTACAAACCAGCCTACGTGAGTATTTTTACCCCATCCACGTTATCGAAACCCACATGACAAATTGGTGGCAGCGGTGGGATTGAACTCTTGAATAGTCAAGGTCCATCTGGCTAACCTTCCAGTAGGTTGTTTGTTCTGGAATAAAGGTATCAGTGGGGCATGGTCTGTCAAGACATGAACAGAGTACTGATAAATAATGTCTCGGAAGTGCTTTAAAGACCATACTATTGCTAAAGCTTCTTGCTCAGTTACTGTATGATTACGTTCAGCCTTCGTAAGGACTCGGCTAGCAAATGCAACTGCGTTGTACTTGCCATCAGTCTTCTGAGCTAGTACGGCACCTATGCCAATAGAACTAGCATCAGTTGTCAGATAGAAGGGCTTAGAAAAATCTGGAAATTTCAAAATTGGAGCAGATGTTAGCTTTCTTTTAGAGTTTCGAATGCTCTTTCTTGAGGGAAGGTCCAAACAAAAGGAGCATCTTTCTTAAGCAACTCAGAGGAGCAGCTATGGAAGAAAAATTGGCAATGAAAGATCTATAAAAACCTGCTAAGCCCACAAAGGATCTTACGGCATCAGCAGTTTTGGGAGTTGGAAAATTTAGTACTGCAGTTACTTTACTTTGGTCAGTTGTAACCCCTCTAGGAGTGACTACGTAACCAAGAAACTTAATTTCTGATCTGAAAAATTGACATTTAGACAGTTTGATCTTTAAATTGGCTTCTTCAAGCTTACCAAGTACTACATCAAGTCTTTTCAAGTGTGTATCCACGTCTTTAGACATGACGATTACGTCATCTAAGTACACCACAAGTGCATTACCTATGAGACCTCTAAAGATATTAGTCATGAGCCTTGAGAACGTGATAGGGGAGAATCGTAATCCAAATGCCATATGGAGGAAGTGATAATGACCTGTAGGAGTGGAGAATGCAGTTAGCTCTTGGCTGTCCTCGTGAAGAGGGACTTGCCAAAACCCTTGTAACAAGTCCAGGGTTGAAAAGACTTTGTTATCTCAGATGTTACGTAAAAGATCACCCAGTACAGGGAGTGGGAAGCGATCTGGAATAGTTTTCGCATTTAATTTCCTAAAGTCAATCACTGGGCGCCAAGTACCATCCTTCTTAGGTACTAGGATCAAGGGTGCATTCCAAGGTGAATTGCTAGGTGTAATAACTCCATCATCAAGCATTTGATTGATCAATTCTTCTGCGACAGCAACTTGTGAATGAGGCATTCTGTACGCAGGTATATAGATAGGACTAGTACCAGGTTCAAGTGGAATACGATGGGACAATAAGTTCGTTATACCCATCTTCTCACCTGGTAAGGCAATGGCTTTACGACATTTGTTCAACAGAGTCAACAAACGCTTGACTTCATCTGGGAAGTCAGTGGGAGCTAAGTCTTTCTCCTCAACTGGTGGAACAGATTGATCCAGTAAAATGGATGAGGTCTCCCCGGTAGAAGTAGTAGTACCAGTTCCTAGTAACCAGTGTACCAGTAGATGACTCACTGGTACACTGTCTGCGTCTGCGTGAATCATTGACTGTTATTCATATTGCGGCTGACCATAGCAGGATTTCAAACACCCCTCACCCTGTAGGCACTGGTGGGTCAGTCGAAGATAGGGAGCAGAGAGAGGCAGGTCGGCTGTTGGCGCTTCCCATACTTCCCGTTATATATTATACTTACAATCCAGCCTATGTGAGTATTTTTACCCCATCCATGTTATCGAAACCCACATGACACTACTACTACTACTACCACTACTACTGCTGCTGCTGCTGCTGCTGCTGCTGCTGCTGCCGCTTCTCCTCCTCCTCCTCCTCCTCCTCCTCCTCCTCCTCCTCCTCCTCCTCCTCCTCCTCCTCTTCCCACGGTGGGTGTGGTCTCACCTCCTGGAATAACTCCATGACTCGTGCAAGGAAGCTGATAAAAATTAATAACATAATGATGTTAGTGGGTGGGGGCGGGGAATAGGACGAGGAGGATAAAACGAGGATGAGAAGAGAAGGAAGAAGAGAAGGATGAGGGGGGATTAGAAAGAGGAAGAGGATGGAGGGAGGGAGAGAGGGAGAGAAGAGTTACGTTGTGGGAACACAAGTCAGCAATATTTCCCTCTCATATTGCATCACAGGATAGTTTATAAACATGATATAATGAGATATGTCAGCCTTGCCTGGGAGTTTATAGTTGGAAGATGAGGATATCGCCAAGCATTTGTTGGGCTGAGCAGACAAGGCAGCTGCATGGCTTATGTTTCAGCAGAGATGGTGTTCTTATTACTTAGGAATTACCTTCGCTCTGAGTGCTGCTACAGTCTTCTATATGACAGCTATTTCTCATTACATAGGATGGGTTCTGTACATTGAGGGATGAAATTTACCAGGCTGAGTTGGGAGGTTTCAGTACGTCATTGATGGTATCGCCAAGCATTCTCTTCGTTGAATAGTTAAATGAGTTTTAAAGGTTTCGCTACAGAAGAACTTCAGCAATAAACTTAGTTATCCTCTTTCAGGACGGCGTATCCAACACACCGGACGTGGATGAAGATGAACACAGGTGCTGGTGGTATAAACACTTGAAGACTTTACCATTGCATTCTTATTCAAGTAGACAAGAGTGAGCTTTGATTCAAGTCCTGTCACGGAGCCTGGGTTCCTACTACGAAGGAGGTAGACGTGTTTCCTACCGAAAGAGAAGAAATGGAAGTTGGTTGGCATCGTATAGGCAAGAATGGGTGAGGCTTCGTCTCGAGATTTCTGAGGAGCACATTTCCTTGCATCTTACTGCGCAGTCTGGTCCAAGAAAAATCAGATTATCCCAGTTATGTAGATCTGCCAGATGTGATCCTCACAGCGCATGCATCGGACAGTAGGGAAAATAATGGTTGCCAACAAGAAAGGGACGGTGCCTACAACAAAGTGACGGTGCCAACAAAAAAAGTGACGGTGCCAACAAGAAAGGGACGGTGCCTACAACAAAGTGACGGTGCCAACAAAAAAGTGACGGTGTCAACGCCAAAGTGAAGGTGCCAACAACAAAGTGACGGTGAACAACAAAGTGAAGGTGCCAACAACAAAGTGACGGTGCCAACAAAATGTGACGGTGCCAACAAAAATGTGACGGTGGCAACAACAAGGTGAGGGTGCAAAGAACAAAGTGACGGTGCCAACAACAAAGTGACGGTGTCAACAACAAAGTGACGGTGCCAACAACAAAGTGAAGGTGCCAACAACAAAGTGACGGTGCCAACAACAAAGTGACGGTGCCAACAACAAAGTGACGGTGCCAACAACAAAGTGACATTGCCAACAACACAGTGAAGGTGCCAACAACAAAGTGACGATGCCAACAACAAAGTGACGGTGCCAACAACAAAGTGACGGTGCCAACAACAAAGTGACGGTGCCAACAACAAAGTGAAGGTGCCAACAACAAAGTGACGGTGCCAACAACAAAGTGACGGTGCCAATAACAAAGTGATGGTGCCAACAACAAAGTGACGGTGCCAACAACAAAGTGACGGTGCCAACAACAAAGTGAAGGTGCCAACAACAAAGTGACGGTGCCAACAACAAAGTGACGGTGCCAATAACAAAGTGATGGTGCCAACAACAAAGTGACGGTGCCAACAACAAAGTGACGGTGCCAACAACAAAGTGAGAGTGCCAACAACAAAGTGACGGTGCCAACAACAAAGTGACAGTGCCAACAACAAAGTGATGGTGCCAACAACAAAGTGACGGTGCCAACAACAAAGTGACGGTGGCAACAACAAAGTGACGGTGCCAACAACAAAGTGACGGTACCAACAACAAAGTGACGGTGGCAACAACAAACTGACGGTGCCAACAACAAAGTGACGGTACCAACAACAAAGTGACGGTACCAACAACAAAGTGACGGTGCCAACAACAAAGTGACGGTGCCAACAACAAAGTGACGGTGCCAACAACAAAGTGACGGTACCAACAACAAAGTGACGGTGCCAACAACAAAGTGACGGTGCCAACAACAAAGTGACGGTGCCAACAACAAAGTGACGGTGCCAACAACAAAGTGACAGTGCCAACAACAAAGTGATGGTGCCAACAACAAAGTGACGGTGCCAACAACAAAGTGACGGTGGCAACAACAAAGTGACGGTGCCAACAACAAAGTGACGGTACCAACAACAAAGTGACGGTGGCAACAACAAAGTGACGGTGACAACAACAAAGTGACGGTACCAACAATAAAGTGACGGTGTCAACAACAAAGTGACGGTGCCAACAACAAAGTGACGGTGCCAACAACAAAGTGACGGTGCCAACAACAAAGTGACGGTGCCAACAACAAAGTGACGGTGCCAACAACAAAGTGATGGTGTCAACAACAAAGTGACGGTGCCAACAACAAAGTGACGGTGCCAACAACAAAGTGACGGTGCCAACAACAAAGTGACGGTGCCAACAACAAAGTGACGGTGCCAACAACAAAGTGACGGTACCAACAACAAAGTGACGGTGCCAACAACAAAGTGACGGTGCCAACAACAAAGTGACGGTGCCAACAACAAAGTGACGGTGCCAACAACAAAGTGACGGTACCAACAACAAAGTGACGGTGCCAACAACAAAGTGACGGTGCCAACATCTGATACATAGCTCATCAGCATAACCTGAATTTTAACACAATAAAAATCCCACATGACAGAAAGATTCATACAACTCGAGTAATATTACAAAATTATGAGAGAGAGAGAGAGAGAGAGAGAGAGAGAGAGAGAGAGAGAGAGAGAGAGAGAGAGAGAGAGAGCAATAAAGTCCAAGTGAAACACTCAAAAAGATAAAATGTGCCGCAGTAATTTAAATTTCATTTACTCTTTCTAAAAATGTTGTTCTATGAAATATCTTAGGAAACAGTATTTAGTTTGTGTGAACCAGTGAGAGTAGTGACGCTAGACGCCCACACTCACTCACACCCACACTCACTCACACCCACACTCACTCACACCCACACTCACTCACACCCACACTCACTCACACCCACACTCACTCACAACCACACTCACTCACACTCACACTCACTCACACCCTCACGCACTCACACCCACACTCACTCACACCCACACTCACTCACACCCACACTCACTCACACCCACACTCACTCACACCCACACTCACTCACACCCACACTCACTCACATCCACACTCACTCACACCCACACTCACTCACACCCACACTCACTCACACCCACACTCACTCACACCCACACTCACTCACACCCACACTCACCCACACCCACACTCACTCACACCCACCCACACCTACACCAACACTCACACTCACACTCACACCCACACTCACCCACACCCACACTCACCCACACCCACACTCACCCACACCCACACTCACCCACACCCACACTCACTCACACCCACACTCACCCACACCCACACTCACCCACACCCGCACTTACCCACACCAACACACACCCAAACTGACACCCACACTCACTCACACTCACACTCACCCACACTCACACTCACTCACACCCACACTCACTCACACCCACACTCACTCACACCCACACGCACTCACACCCACACTCACTCACACCCACACTCACTCACACCCACACTCACTCACACCCACACTCACTCACACCCACACTCACTCACACCCACACTCACTCACACCCACACTCACTCACACCCACACTCACTCACACCCACACGCACTCACACCCACACTCACTCACACCCACACCCACTCACACCCACACCCACTCACACCCACACTCACTCACATCCACACCCACTCACACCCACACTCACTCACACCCACACTCACTCACACCCACACGCACTCACACCCACACGCACTCACCCACACTCACTCACATCCACACTCACTCACACCCACACTCACTCACACCCACACTCACTCACACCCACACGCACTCACACCCACACGCACTCACACCCACACTCACTCACACCCACACTCACTCACATCCACACTCACTCACATCCACACTCACACCCACACTCACTCACACCCACACTCACTCACACCCACACGCACTCACACCCACACGCACTCACACCCACACTCACTCACACCCACACTCACTCACATCCACACTCACTCACATCCACACTCACTCACATCCACACTCACTCACACCCACACTCACTCACACCCACACGCACTCACACCCACACTCACTCACATCCACACTCACTCACATCCACACTCACTCACACCCACACTCACTCACACCCACACTCACTCACACCCACACTCACTCACATCCACACTCACTCACACCCACACTCACTCACACCCACACTCACACCCACACTCACTCACACCCACACTCACACACACCCACACTCACTCACACCCACACTCACTCACACTCACACTCACTCACACCCACACTCACACCCATACTCACTCACACCCACACTCACTCACACCCACACGCACTCACACCCACACTCACTCACACCCACACGCACTTACACTCACACTCACTCACACCCACACGCACTCACACCCACACTCACTCATACCCACGCTCACTCACACCCACACTCACTCACACCCACACTCACTCACACCCACACTCACTCACACCCACACTCACTCACACCCACTCACTCACACCCACACGCACTCACACCCACACTCACACCCACACTCACTCAGACCCACACGCACTCACACCCACACTCACACCCACACTCACTCACACCCACACTCACTCACACCCACACGCACTCACACCCACACTCACACACACCCACACTCACTCACACCCACACTCGCTCACACCCACACTCATTCACACCCACACTCACACACACCCACACGCACTCACACCCACACTCACTCATACCCACACTCACTCACACCCACACGCACTCACACCCACACTCACTCAGATGAAGGAGTAGAGGGGGAGGAGGGGTTGCACTGCTCATAAAACACCGATGGGGATTTGAGGAAATGGAAGGCGTGGACATGATTGGAGAAAGAGACTACATTGTAGGTACAATTCAGTCCGGAGAACATAAAGTAGTCATTGGAGTGATGTATAACCCACCACAGAACTGCAGGAGGCCAAGAGAGGAGTACGAAGAAAACAACAGGGTGATGGTGGACACACTGGCTGAGGTGGCAAGAAGAGCTCACTCGAGCAGAGCAAAGTTACTGGTAATGGGCGATTTCAACCACAGGGAGATCGACTGGGAAAACCTGGAGCCACATGGGGGTCCCGAAACATGGAGAGCCAAGATGATGGATGTGGTACTTGAAAAACTCATGCATCAACATGTCAGGGACACAACCAGAGAGAGAGGGGAGGATGAGCCAGCAAGACTGGATCTTGTGTTCACCCTGAGCAGTTCAGACATTGAGGACATCACTTACGAGAGGCCCCTTGGAGCTAGCGATCACGTGGTTCTGAGTTTTGACTATATAGTAGAGTTACAAGTGGAGAAGGTAACAGGAACTGAAGGGGACAGGCCAAACTATAAAAGGGGGGACTACACAGGTATGAGAAACTTCCTGCAGGAGGTTCAGTGGGACAGAGAAATGGTAGGAAAATCAGTAAACGAGATGATGGAATATGTGGCAACAAAGTGCAAGGAGGCAGAGGAAAGTTTTGTTCCCAAGGGAAACAGAAATAATAGGAAGACCAAAACGAGTCCTTGGTTTACCCGAAGGTGTAGGGAGGCAAAAACTAAGTGCAACAGAGAATGGAAAAGGTACAGGAGGCATAGGACCCAGGAAAACAAGGAGATTAGTAGAAGAACCAGAAACGAGTATGCACAGATAAGGAGGGAGGCCCAGCGACAGTATGAAAACGACATAGCATCGAAAGTCAAATCTGACCCGAAACTGCTGTATAGCCACATTAGGAGGAAGACAACAGTCAAGGACCAGGTGATAAGGCTGAGGAAAGAAGGTGGAGAACTCACAAGAAACGATCAAGAGGTATGTGTGGAGCTCAACACGAGATTTAAGGAAGTATTTACAGAAGAGACAGGAAGGACTCTGGGGGGACAGAATAGATGGGGACACCAGCAAGGAATACACCAACAAGTGTTGGACGACATACATACAGATGAGGAGGAGGTGAAGAAACTGCTAAGGGACATCGATACCTCAAAGGCAATGGGACCGGACAACATCTCCCCGTGGGTCCTTAGAGAGGGAGCAGATATGTTGTGCGTGCCACTTACCACAATCTTCAACACGTCCCTTGAAACTGGGCAACTGCCTGAGGAATGGAAGACGGCAAATGTAGTTCCCATTTTTATAAAAGGAGACAGAAAAGAGGCACTAAACTATAGACCTGTGTCATTGACGTGTATAGTATGCAAAATTATGGAGAAGATTATCAGGAGGAGAGTGGTGGAGCACCTGGAACGGAACAAGAGTATAAATGCCAACCAGCACGGATTCACAGAAGGCAAATCCTGTGTCACAAACCTTCTGGAGTTTTATGATAAAATAACAGAAGTAAGACACGAGAGAGAGGGGTGGGTTGATTGCATCTTCTTGGACTGCAAGAAGGCCTTTGACACAGTTCCTCACAAGAGATTAGTGCAGAAGCTAGAGCATCAGGTGCATATAACAGGAAGGGCACTGCAATGGATCAGAGAATACCTGAGAGGGAGGCAACAACGAGTCATTGTACATAATGATGTATCACAGTGGGCACCTGTGACGAGCGGGGTCCCACAGGGGTCGGTCCTAGGACCAGTGCTATTTTTAGTATATGTGAACGACATGACGGAAGGGTTAGACTCAGAAGTGTCCCTGTTTGCAGATGATGTGAAGTTAATGAGGAGAATTAAATCTGATGAGGACCAGGCAGGACTTCAAAGAGACCTGGACAGACTGGACACCTGGCACAGAAGACCACAGACAGAGTATAGACTAGGTGGCCAAAGACTGCAAACCTCACTCAAGGAGAAAGATCTTGGGGTGAGTATAACACCGAGCATGTCTCCGGAAGCACACATCAATCAGATAACTGCTGCAGCATATGGGCGCCTGGCAAACCTGAGAACAGCATTCCGATACCTTAGTAAGGAATCATTCAAGACACTGTACACCGTGTATGTCAGGCCCATACTGGAGTATGCAGCACCTGTTTGGAACCCGCACTTGATAAAGTGACTTAATTGAACTCTGTGTTAATTTCAACTGTTTTTCTTTCAATAACAAGCTCTACAAACAAACCTACGGCATGGGAATGGGGTCCCCCATCAGTGCCGTCCTAGCCAACTTATACATGGAACACCTAGAGTCCGAACACTTCGCCAACATCATCCCCTCAAGCGTCACTTGGTTACGTTACGTGGACGATGTCCTCGTATTAACTCCAAAACGTTTTGATGTACGGGATCTTCAGGCAAGGCTCAACGCAGTTGAACCGGCGATCCAGTTTACACTAGAAGAAGAGTCCAATGACAAGCTACCTTTCCTCGACGTCCTCATTCACAAAGTAGACAACAACCTAAGATTTCAAGTTTATCGGAAACCCACCAATAAAAATGATCTCACACACTTCTATTCCAGTCAAGATACCAAGACCAAAAGAGGCATCATCATCGGGTTTTTCCTAAGAGCATACCGAATTTGTAGTCCTGAGTTTCTTGACGAGGAATGTACATACATTCACCAAACATTCACAGAGTTACATTTTCCTCCTTTTTTCATCAAAGACTGCAAAAAAAGAGCTCTTCAGATCATAAATTCTCCACGCATCAACACCACTCCCAGCAAAGTTATAATTCTTCCCAACAGTCAGGTTGCACTGAACGTCTCAAAAGCACTTTCACAAGCTAACACCAGAGTCGCCATCGCTTCTAGCACTTCAATAAAGGATATAACCAGGACAAAATCCAAGCACCACGAACCAGTCAATGCAGGAGTTTACACTATACCCTGTGGAGGCTGCGACAAGATTTACGTAGGTGAAACAGCCAGAAACCTCGACACCCGCCTCAATGAACACATTTACGCATGTAGGAACGATAACCTGAACAACGCCTGTGTACAACACCGAAATTCCTCCAGTCATCTCATGAAATTCAGAGACGCCCAATTAGTGATCAAAGAAACTAATTTCCGCAGACGCAAGTGCCTCGAATCAGCACTGATCGCTGTTTCGAATACAATTAAACAAAACAACGGCAGCTTCACCATCTCCGAAGTCTTAGCAAGAATCCTCCTGAAAACAGTAAACCCTGCCATCACATAGTCTCTCCTACTACACAAAGCACAGAGAGTGAACACTGAAACAAGCTGCCTCATTCCAGTTTATATTTGTCCAACCTATTTTTATGTTACCCAAGTAATAGCTTTTATATCCTTTTACTCATGTACGAATTAATTGCTTACCATATTGTATTACTTTTGTCACTACTACTACTACTACTACTACTACTACTACTACTACTACTACTACCACTAGTGAACATCGAAATGGTACCTCACTAGTATTCACCTCACTCTGAGCCTTTATATACCCTCTGTGTCCATGTATTGTTTGTAATGGCTTGATAAAGCTCCTGGAGAGCGAAACGTTGCCACAATAAATGTCACATTAGTTGCACTTGTGTCCTTTTACTTTACAAACTAGAGAAAGTACAAAGGTTTGCGACAAGGTTAGTTCCAGAGCTAAGGGGAATGTCCTATGAAGAAAGATTAAGGGAAATCGGCCTGATGACACTGGAGGACAGGAGGGTCAGGGGAGACATGATAACGACATATAAAATACTGCGTGGAATAGACAAGGTGGACAAAGACAGGATGTTCCAGGGAGGGGACACAGAAACAAGAGGCCACAATTGGAAGTTGAAGACACAAATGAGTCAGAGAGATAGTAGGAAGTATTTCTTCAGTCATAGAGTTGTAAGGCAGTGGAATAGCCTAGAAAATGACGTAGTGGAGGCAGGAACCATACACAGTTTTAAGACGAGGTTTGATAAATCTCATGGAGCGGGGAGAGAGAGGGCCCAGTAGCAACCGGTGAAGAGGCGGGGCCAGGAGCTAAGACATGACCCCTGCAACCACAAATAGGTGAGTACAAATAGGTGAGTACACACCCACACTCACTCACACCCACACTCACTCACACCCACACTCACATCCACACTCACTCACACCCAAATGCACTCACACCCACACTCATTCACATCCACACTCACTCAAACCCACACGCACTCACACCCACACTCACTCACACCCACACTCACACCCACACTCACTCACACCCACACGCACTCACACCCACACTCACTCACACCCACACTCACACCCACACTCACTCACACCCACACGCACTCACACCCACACTCACTCACACCCACACTCACTCACACCCACACGCACTCACACCCACTCACACCCACACTCACTCACACCCACACTCACACCCACACGCACTCACACCCACACTCACACACACCCACACTCACACACACCCACACTCACTCACACCCACACTCACACACACCCACACGCACTCACACCCACACTCACTCACACCCACACTCACTCACACCCACACGCACTCACACCCACACTCACTCACACCCACACGCACTCACACCCACACTCACACCCACACTCACTCACACCCACACTCACTCACACCCACACGCACTCACACCCACACTCACACACACCCACACTCACTCACACCCACACTCATTCACACCCACACTCACTCACACCCACACGCACTCACACCCACACTCACACACACCCACACTCACTCACACCCACACTCACTCACACCCACACTCATTCACACCCACACTCACACCCACACTCACACACACCCACACGCACTCACACCCACACTCACTCATACCCACACTCACTCACCCACACGCACTCACACCCACACTCACACACACCCACACTCACTCACACCCACACTCACTCACACCCACACTCACATCCACACTCACTCACAAATGCACTCACACCCACACTCATTCACATCCACACTCACTCACACCCACACTCACTCACACCCACACGCACTCACACCCACACTCACACACACCCACACTCACTCACACCCACACTCACTCACACCCACACTCACTCACACTCACACGCACTCACACCCACACTCACACACACCCACACTCACACCCACACTCACTCACACCCACACTCACATCCATACTCACTCACACCCAAATGCACTCACACCCACACTCACTCACACCCACACGCACTTACACTCACACTCACTCACACCCACACGCACTCACACCCACACTCACTCATACCCACGCTCACTCACACCCACACTCACTCACACCCACACTCACACACACCCACACTCACTCACACCCACACTCACTCACACCCACACTCACACCCACACGCACTCACACCCACACTCACTCAGACCCACACGCACTCACACCCACACTCACTCACACCCACACGCACTCACACCCACACTCACACACACCCACACTCACTCACACCTACACTCACTCACACCCACACTCACACCCTCACTCACTCACACCCACACGCACTCACACCCACACTCACACCCACACTCACTCAGACCCACACGCACTCACACCCACACTCACACCCACACTCACTCACACCCACACTCACTCACACCCACACGCACTCACACCCACACTCACACACACCCACACTCACTCACACCCACACTCGCTCACACCCACATTCATTCACACCCACTCTCATTCACACCCACACTCACACACACCCACATGCACTCACACCCAAACTCACTCATACCCACACTCACTCACACCCACACGCACTCACACCCACACTCACACACACCCACACTCACTCACACCCACACTCACTCACACCCACACTCACATCCACACTCACTCACACCCAAATGCACTCACACCCACGCTCATTCACATCCACACTCACTCACACCCACACGCACTCACACCCACACTCACTCACACCCACACTCACTCACACCCACACGCACTCACACCCACACACACACACACACACTCACACACACACACACACACACACACACACACACACACACACACACACACACACGCACACACACACACACACACACACACACACACACACACACACACACGGACGTTAGGAAGTATTTCTTCAGTCATAGAGTCGTTAGAAAGTGGAATAGCCTAGCAAGTGACGTAGTGGAGGCAGGAACCATACATAGTTTTAAGAAGAGGTATGATAAAGCTCAGGAAGCAGAGAGAGAGAGGACCTAGTAGCAATCAGTGAAGAGGCGGGGCCAGGAGCTGAGTCTCGACCCCTGCAACCACAATTAGGTGAGTACACACACACACACACACACACACACACACACACACACACACACACACACACACACACACACACACACACACCTACACAACAGGCCTAGTGTCTAATCGACATGTGCCTAGGACAAAATGGTAACTAACACACGCAAACACACACTCACACACACACACTCACACACACACACACACATTCACACACACACATACACACACACACACACACACACACTTACACACACACACACACACACACACACACACACACACATGAAGATTGGGGAAGGGCAAAGAAGGCCGCAGACGGAGTACAGTCTAGGGGGTCAGAGACTACAAACCTCACTCAAGGAAAAAGATCTTGGGGTGAGTATAACACCAGGCACATCTCCTGAAGCGCACATCAACCAAATAACTGCTGCAGCATATGGGCGCCTAGCAAACCTCAGAACAGCATTCCGACATCTTAATAAGGAATCATTCAGGACCCTGTACACCGTGTACGTTAGGCCCATATTGGAGTATGCGGCACCAGTTTGGAACCCACACCTAGCCAAGCACGTGAAGAAACTAGAGAAAGTGCAAAGGTTTGCAACAAGACTAGTCCCAGAGCTAAGAGGTATGTCCTACGAGGAGAGGTTAAGGGAAATCAACCTGACGACACTGGAGGACAGGAGAGATAAGGGGGACATGATAACGACATACAAAATACTGAGAGGAATTGACAAGGTGGACAAAGACAGGATGTTCCAGAGATTGGACACAGCAACAAGGGGACACAGTTGGAAGTTGAAGATACAGATGAATCACAGGGATGTTAGGAAGTATTTCTTCAGCCACAGAGTAGTCAGTAAGTGGAATAGTTTGGGAAGCGATGTAGTGGAGGCAGGATCCATACATAGCTTTAAGCAGAGGTATGATAAAGCTCACGGCTCAGGGAGAGTGACCTAGTAGCGATCAGTGAAGAGGCGGGGCCAGGAGCTTGAACTCGACCCATGCAACCTCAACTAGGTGAGCAACTATGTGAGTACACACACACACGAAATCTACATCTGATCAAGTATGTCCATAAACTGGAAAAAATGCAGATGTTTTTATCAAGGTAGTGTAAAACTGAAGGAAATGACATTGATGGTATTAAACAGCAGAAGTGACCCGTGAGACACGATAACGAGGTATAACTACTCAGAGGAATTGATAAGTGGACAAGGATAAGCTTATCGAGAGGTGGGAAATAGGTACACGAGGGCACAATTGAAAGTTCAAAACACAGGTGAGTTACAAGGATGTTGGAAAGTATTTCTTATGCTTGAGAGTGGTCAATTATTATTATTATAATCAAGGGGAAGCGCTAAACCCGGAGGATTATATAGCGCCTGGGGGGGGAGGGATGTGGAAGGCATTCAGGCTTAATTCGGGGAACTGGAGCACAGATCCAATTCCCTAAATCAAGAGCCCCTCACCAACATCAAGGAACCTTCCTTGAGGGGCGAGAGTGGTCAAAAGTAAGATGAACTGGAGAATAAACTGGTAGAGGTTGGATGTATATACTGTACAGTTTTAGAAGTAGATAAGAAAAGGGTCTTGAAGTGAAGCCAGGAGTAAAGCCAGTAGAGGCCAGTTTAAAGAGGCTGGGCCGGGAGCTGAAACTCGACCTTTGCGACCACAAATAGGTGAGAACACACACACACACACATACACACACACACACACACACACACACACACACACACACACACACATACACACACACACACACACATTTATGTACGAATGGCGATGTATACTGTATAGTATAAGGTCGTTCATGGTGCACTACGAAGCACCACCATGGATCCCATTAGTGATAAAACATGTATTAAGACTAGAAAAGTCCAGAGACTCACCACAAGAATCCAAGTACCAAGGGGCAAACAAAGTAGGAGGAGAGCTATTGAAAGAACGAAGCAAACCTAATGACATTAGAGGATACAAATTCAGGCGAGACATGATTATAATGTACAAGATAATTACAGGACTTGGTGAGGTGAGCAGAAAATGTTTGTCTCAGAAGTGGAAAACATGATTCAGAGAAACTATTGAGGAGGCTTAATAACAGAGATGATAAGTCTACAAGGTTACAGGAGAGGCCTACAAGGTTATAGGGGAGGATTACAAGACTACAAGGTTACAGGGGAGGACTACAAGGCTACAAGGTTACAGGGGAGGACTACAAGACTACATAGCTTCAATGTTACAGGAGTAACCTTGTGAACTGTTCCTGCTACGGTACTGTGACTTTTATTATTCACAATTTTAATATTATGTATGACAGGACCCAGAAGGGCAGGAATGGTGTATCATTCGTAAGTAACTGAGACGCGGGACGAAGCACCGACACACGACCCTGACGGTCCTAAGGTGAGCACATAATTTCTTCTCTCCCAATATGGAAAACTAATTCTTCTACCTGACACATTCCTAAACACCCCGATTCAGAAATTCTTTTCTTTTTTGTGGTCTGTGATAAATTATTATTTTATTTCATGAAAGCGCGGCCACTTTTCTCTAAAATGAAGTTTGTAGACCTTTTTTTTTTTACAGATTTACAGGAGATTTACTTGGTGTATGTGTAAACTCAGTTGCGTTGCCTGCGGTCAATTCGTAGCTCCTGGTCCCTCCTCTTGGACACGATCATGACTGGTTTTGAAACTTGTAGCTCAGTGGCACTGTTTTCGGCTCGCAAACGAAGGACCCAGGCTCAATGTTGGGAGAGCAGAGACATGTGGATAAATACCATTACACCTGATGCCCCTCATCACCTAGTAGTATACGTACTCGGGAGTTAACTGACTGTTGTGGGTGGCATCCTGAGTCAATGCTGGTATAAAGTAAAAATAAGTAGTATAAGATATTTGGTTCCAGAAACTCTCGCTTTAGTTCAACTTACTGGCCAGACTAAGCATTAAGAAATACTTCCTAATATGTCGGAAAAAAGACACTTAGGCATAGTTCAGGACATTTATTAAAGGAAACGTTTCGTCACGAGTGACTTCTTCAGTCCTGATAGACATGTGTGTCTTTTTCCACATCTTGTCAGCATTACCATATTATTTTTCACTTGCTAATATCCCTGCACTTTACCTACCATCTTTGATCCGTCTCTTCGCATCTCAAACAACATCTTCCTTTCTAGTCTCCCTCAGCCCCTTAGTATTCTATAAATCATAATCATATATTTTCGGGTAATTTTCTCTACTGGGATTGTTAGTTTCATTTTCTAAGGTCTCTCTCTTTTTTTTTTTTTTTTTTTTTAAAAGGGTTTTAAAAGGTTAAGGATCCCTAGCTTTATTGACAGCTATTTACAGGTTAAGGATTCCTAACTTTATTGGCAAGCTAAGAGCTGTTACCTACATCAGCTCATTTGAAAGCACTTTTATTGTTATGAGACATACAAGTAGGGAACAGGATGAAGTTGGAGCCATCTGTGGGCCAGCATTTTCATTTGATCAACTGACTTTATCTCGTTGACATCATTATGCTGTACGAATGTGTTCCATACTCGAGTCATCCTGGGTATGTATGATCTCAGATGGAGTGATGTTCTGGAGAAGGGTACAGCCAGAGTGAAGTTGCTGCTTTCTGCCCGTCTTGTGGCATAAAAGCTTGTTTCACGCTGTCTCTCTCTCTCTCTCTCTCTCTCTCTCTCTCTCTCTCTCTCTCTCTCTCTCTCTCTCTCTCTCCCTTTCTCTCTCTAGTTTACCCCCCCCCTTCCTCAGTTCCGGTGCAAGTTTTTTCGATAAATTTTAGATTCTCCTATTTTCTTCATATGCTCTGAGATGCGAGCTTCACGGTGGTGCTCCTCGCTAGACCTCACATTTACTGTGTATATTTTTCTAAATATACACTACACAAAGCAATTATCATTTTAGCCAGTTTTGCATATGTTACTGTATCTATGTGGTTGATATGCAGTTCTGAAGAAAAGATTATAAACTGTCAGCAGTATTTTTCTCCAAGGCGAGCTGCATGAGAATAGCATTCTCTTTCTCTTTCCTGTTCTCACTACTTTTCGCTTATCAAAATTTATTTCTGGAAGCCACTTCTCTCATCACATTTTCTTCCAGTTCAACTCATTTCCTTTCTTCTACAGTATTTTTTTTATTAATTCTACTTCACCCAGAAACAGTGATACATTAGATTCAATTTCTTTCGACAAGTCTTTTATTTTTATCAGGAATAGCAAAGGTTAAGCTCTTAACTCTTTGGCGCATTCCGGTACATGCTTTAATATAGTTATTTTCAGCTTTTTTTTATTCTATATGTGTTCCTGTAACCACTTCCTGTTTGTATATTAACACCGAGACAGGTACTACATCACCTAGGAAGATGCAGTCTCACCCAGACAGGTACAACAACATCAAGGAAGATGCAGTCTCACCCAGACAGGTACTACACCACCTAGGAAGATGCAGTCTCACCCAGACAGGTACAACAACATCAAGGAAGATGCAGTCTCACCCAGACAGGTACTACACCACCTAGGAAGATGCAGTCTCACCCAGACAGGTACTACACCACCTAGGAAGATGCAGTCTCACCCAGACAGGTACAACAACATCAAGGAAGATGCAGTCTCACCCAGACAGGTACTACACCACCTAGGAAGATGCAGTCTCACCCAGACAGGTACTATAACATCTAGGAAGATGCAGTCTCACCCAGAGAGATACTACACCACCTAGGAAGATGCAGTCTCACCCAGACAGGTACTACAACATCTAGGAAGATGCACTCTCACCCAGACAGGTACTACACCACCTAGGAAGATGCAGTCTCACCCAGACAGGTACTACAACATCTAGGAAGATGCAGTCTCACCCAGACAGGTACTACAACATCTAGGAAGATGCAGTCTCACCCAGACAGGTACTACATCACCTAGGAAGATGCAGTCTCATCCAAACAGGTACTACAACATCTAGGAAGATGCAGTCTCACATAGACAAGCACTACGACATCTAGGAAGATGCAGTCTCACCCAGACAGGTACTACAACATCAAGGAAGATGCAGTCTCACCCAGACAGGTACTACAACATCAAGGAAGATGCAGTCTCACCCAGACAGGTACTACAACATCTAGGAAGATGCAGTCTCACCCAGATAGGTACTACGACATCCCTGTCTTTTCTCCTTTACTTCATACAACTTTTAAATTCCTAAAACGAAATTTTCCATCAATAAATCCATGCTGGCTGTCTCTTGTGAGACAATTTCCTTCATATTATATTTTAGAGTAACTTAGCCAACACGTTTCTAAATGAGATTGGTCTACATATCATTTCTACGCTCTTCTTTTTTCTAGCATTAATGGGACAATGTTTTGCAGTTTTTCAGCAGTGCGGAAGTTGAACCATTTATAATGACGCTTGTTATAGATACTTTGTGTGAGGTTGTATATATCGTCTGTTTCTCTCAAGACCTAAGGTAATATCAATTCCAGTTTCATTGTTTTCGCCATATTTAAATCAATTTGCAGTAATTTCACTTTTGTTGTGTTAATTTCACTGGTCAGCAACCAAAATGCTTCCGAAACCAGAGTAGTAATTTACAACTAATTTTAGGTCACTGATAATGAATATCATGGTTAAAATTGTTTGTTAGCTCTACTTTTCAATACAGACCAACGTGTCACAGCAAGTTCCACCAGGCTCTTAGCAGTGTGTTTCTTATCACAGTCTCACTGACCTTCATTATTGTTCCAGCAGTCATAGAAGGTGGTTGTGCTGTGCAAGTTTATATTTTGAGGTGAAAGGTAGGTGATTTTCTTAGCCAAACACTCTGGTGATGGGGTTGCAGGGCGAATACATCAATACTGCTGCTATCTATGCGAATGGGACAGCCTTACAAGAGGTTCCCATTACATCAGGAGAGACTGGCCACCTCGTCAGTCATTGGAGCCTGGGATGAAAAATGTTTAACATCCACCTCTCACTGAATCAAACAAAATTTTGCTACCACCACTACACATAAAACTGGGGCTCATGAAAAACCTTGTAAAAGCTATGGACAAATCCGGTCAGGGATTCAAGTATTTAACATTAAAATTCCCCTCGCTGAGCGACGCTAAGATAAGAGAGGGAATCTTCAATGGTCCTCAGATTCGAGAGCTTCTTAAAGATGGTGACGAGAAAGCTGCTTGGGAAGCATTCAAATTAGTGGCGAAGGGATTTCTCTGAAGCAGAAGGGAAGGAAACTATGAAGAATTGGTGGAAAACCTCATCAAGGCTTACAAGAACACGGGATGTAACATTTCACTTAAAATCCACTTTTTGGACTCACATTTAGACGTTTTTCCCGCGAACTGAGGGAAAGTTAGTGGCGAACATGGTGAAAGGTTTCACCAAGATATTTTAACCATGAAAAAATGATACCAGGGCAAATGGGGCACAAGAATGCTTGCAGACTATTGCTGGACAGTGGCAAGAGATGATTCTTCAGCCCAATATAAGTGTCAAGCAAAAAGGCAGAGAGTAGGTACGGATTAGAGTTTAAAACATACTGACACATATTGTACGTTATAATAAAATAATCAAATATTACATGTCTTCTATCTTTAAACTTATAACCAACAAGCATTTTTCAAGGTGATATTTAGATCCAGGACATGAAAATACATAAGAATTAACTAATCTTATACGTATAAGAAGCATACAACTTTTCAAAAATTGTTGACCAGAGTTTCTGTTGTCTGTACAACCAACGCCTCTCTTCCCTTCTTCCTGTTATCACTCCTGATTCCTCAGTGATGAAATCTTTCAATCTTGTGTTCAGTTCTCCACATGCATACATGTCATCCATCGTCAGTTCTTCATCCTCATTTTTTAATCCCATTATTTGTCATCTTTCATCCTTTTTGTTGCAATTCTGTTTTGGCCTTCACTGTTACATCGTTTTTGTAATGTCTTTTTGATTTCTTTTTTATCCTTGCTTGCTCTTAGTTCTTTTACTCAATATGCAACGCAGTACCGTCCTCATCATCTCGTATATCATTTGTCATAACACTGAACATTTGTCCTTCTACACAACCGTGTGCAAACCATTTCCTCTCTCTTCAGATACGAATCCGATTGTCATTTCTTTGTGCATCGTGATCAGTGTTTCGAAGATTTCTTGGGCTGCCATATATTCCATCCATTTCTTTCAATAAACTCCATTTAGGAAAATTAACTTTCCTATAATTTATTGTTCCTGCTTCATTCTACCCTCTTTGGTCGTCATTCTCACCTCCACCAAGTAGTCGACGCCTAGAACCATATGGTCACTGACACTGATTCCTCACATATGATTTAATCTATTTTTGCTTTGCTTAGAGGGAATCAGCCTGATTGCTCCATAATATTATAAGGCTGAATATTTATTTAATATAGTATCTATGTAATTAGCACCTTTAATTGTATTCTACTGATGTACTTGTGTATGAAACATTAAATTACGCTGTTTAGTCAGGATATGCGTTTTAATGATAATTTCAGCTCTCGGCCTCACAATGATCAGGTCAAACACCCAGACTGACAGATATGTTCCCACACTGCTCATTTTCACAGAGGCCTTAAAGAGTTGCATCTACCGATAGTACCAGTTCTAAGATCACCAGTGTTCTCACAACATGAGATATCGTGTAATTAGACTGTAAATGAATCACCTATAAATGATAAATGAATCATCTATCACAAAACTCACAGAGGGAAAATTCCTAGGAATCCACCTTGATAATAGACTCAAATTTCAAACACATATACAACAAATTTCCCCCCAAAATTTCCAAGACCGTAGGCATACTATCGAAGATACGGTACTATGTTCCACAGTCAGCCCTCCTGGCCCTATATCACTCACTTATTTACCCCTATCTCACCTATGGAATTTGTGCATGGGGCTCAACAACAATAAACCATCTCAGACCACTAATCACCCAACAAAAGGCTGCAGTAAGAATGATAACAAATTCCCACTACAGACAGCACACTCCACCAATATTCAAAACTCTAAACCTACTCACAATACAAAACATCCATACTTATTACTGCACCTACTACATACATAGAACACTTAACTCTGACATAAACCCTCCCCTCAAACATCTCCTTACCAACCTCAACAGAACACATGACCATAACACAAGGCACAGATCACTCGTTGATGTTCCTCGTGTCCATCTCACGCTATGCAAAAACTCAATGCACATAAAAGGCCCTAAAATCTGGAATTCATTACCTGTGAATATAAAAAAACACTGTTTATAAATTCAAGTCTCTTCTCAAAAATCACTTACTCACCCACAACTAAATAAATACTGAATAATTGTATCTCATAAATTGTATCTCACATATGTATCTCATTATTTATCTCATAAATGTCAACCTGTGACCCAATCAAACTTTGTTATTATTTAACTTCATTACCTAACATAATACTCCATTCTACTGATTACACAGCAACACAGTAAATGACCATATGACCTGTCTTTGTAATACTCATTTGTACTCAATTGTTTTCCGTTTTACAATAATTTTTGTACCACTGAATATATCATTGCTTAGTTAATCTTAAGTTAATTTTAAGCCTGACCATAATGCTCTGTATACAAGGGGCTTTGCGCATGCTGCACTTTAAAAATTGTATTCCTTGTACTTCTCTGTATCATGTTCAAATTAAATAAATAAATAAATAAATATATAAATAAATAAATAAATACTGATTGTACAGCAATGCAAGCAACCATACGACCTGTTTTTGTAATACTCATTTGTGATTGTTATCTGTTTACAATAATGTTTTACCACTGAATACTTCATTGCTTAGTTAATCTTAAGTTAATTTTAAGCCTGCCCGTAATGCTATGCATTCAAGTGGCTTTGACATGCTGCATTTAACTGTATTCTTTTGTACTTCTCTGTATCATGTTCAAATAAATAAATAAATAAATAAATAAATAAATCTTAAAACGTGTTTTCAGCTGTTCTTTCTGTATGCACCTGTGATCAAATCTTTTGCCCTGTGTCTCATCTTTTTAATTAGGAGTATTAACACAGTCAAAAATACAGAGGTAATCTGAATAATGATTATTTGTAACATTCATTTTGTAAGCTCACTCTCCATCAGTCTTGATGGACTGGACACATCGATTCCAGGCTGAGGGATTGATTACCTCAAATTCCTCCTTCTTTCCACCATTCTTCTTTATATTGGACTGAAGAAGCCACTGGCTGGAGAAACGTTTTCTTAATAAACATTCCCAAATATTGCACAAGTGTCTCATTCTTCAACTTGTTGGTTTTCGAAACCATTCATCACATTTTTATATTTCTTTCTCTTTGTTCAGCCATTGAGATTTCAGTCAGGAGACGGAGGGTTTATAAGGTCAACAACCAGCTTGGTCTGTCAGGTTATTACCAGGAATATTAACTTTAATATTGTAATTTTTGTAATTAAAACCTGTAATTGTATTTTGTGAGGGGTGCTAGTGTACGATGCATTTACAGCGCTGTAAAATTGTGAAATAAATTAATATATTTTGTGGATTTACTGCTGCATCTGATCACTCTGAGACTGACAGCTGCAACTGTTATTAAATAATATCGTGACTTGACAGTGTAATTATCGTAAAAGTATTTGTGTTTAAATGATATTGCGAACGAATACATTTTATTAGTGTAATTATTTGTCATTGTAAGATGAGAAAGTTTTGTTTGGAAGAGGTGATTTGTGAGGGACTCTTTCCCTTCTCTCTCTCTCTCTCTCTCTCTCTCTCTTTTAACTGGTGGTATTTACAGTTTGAGCTGTGGCTGAAGTGATTTATATATGTTAATGATCCATATTTCAATTCTGCGGTCAGAAGCAAGAATTTGTTTCCCTAATGATATGTTGACGTTCGTGTGGAGGCGCAGCCTTGGAGTGAGACCCACTGTGGAAGCTGCTGATGTTATCTTTCTCCGCAGTGAGTGTATAGGAATTCCAGGGTTTGTGATGGGGTTAGAGTTGTGTGTGCATACATGGTTTCAGCCATGACCAGTTAACATGACCATTTATTAAACTTGTGTCATCTCATCATCATTAATGTTATTATTGTTTTTTTCTGATAACCCAAATTTCATTTTTCTAACCATCTCTTTCAGCTATCATACAACCGTGTTTTGCCTTGTGGTCTTATTACGGGTAATATGTGACTTGTTATCTTCAGTCATTTTTCTTAGGTTGCTGAGGCTATTTTGCTTTTATTTTCAAAATTAATTTATGATAATCAGTAATGTGACAAGCCCAAATTTAATTCCCCTTATACTTCCGTCTACTCTTTCTAATTGGTGGAACATTGTAAATGACTGCTGTTGTTACCTTATTCCCACCTGTTCCCAAGTAACTGCTGAATAGATTTTGAAGTCTCCACCATATAGGTTAATAATTCTCAGAAAACCCAACATTTTAATGGTTATTAACGCTCTTCCCCCCTCCCCCCTCCCTTCCCCAAACACACACTCCCAGGGTCCCAGGTTTTTCTCTTACTCCTAAATATGCAATACTTCTCAGGAAATATTCTATGTGTTAGCACTCCTGTGATCTTCGTCTTGGCATGAGATATATTTGGGTCATTGTTACACCTTCGATCCGTAATATATTATTTACTGCTGCTTATTACTTTTTTTTTTTTTTGCATGGTAGATTTTAATGGGAGTTTGTGAAAGGGTGGTCCTGGGGCCTTATCTTCTGAGATACATAGGGGAGGGCGGTCTCTAACTGAGGGGTGTTTAGGGGATTTGGGGGGGAATGTTATAGGTTCGGAGGGTTGTCCTTAACATAAAGGTAAAAGGGGTTTGTTTGAGAAAGTCACGTAAGTTAGATTATTCTGTGGAGAAGTGGGGAAAAATAGGGAATACTGGTTACTGAGAATGAGACGGTAAGAGGATGTCTTGAGTGAAGGTGAAGGAGGAGTCGAGGGGTTAATGATTGCTGAGGGAGCAGTGTGAAGAGGGATGATAGGGACAGGGATTTTGTTTAGGCATTAATAAGGAAAAGGTTGAGAAGATAGGGGCTGATGGTGGAAGTCGGAAGAGGGATGACAGGAATGGGTAGTCTGGCATCTGTGGGAAACACATCTGCTTACTTTCCCCTCTGCTTGTGTGTACTCACGTAGGTGTCGTCACAGGGATAGAGTCGAATCTCAGCTTTGGCTCCACTTTCAGCCAGTCATAACCGGGCTCGCTAATTCCTAGTTTCATGCGTTCTATCATATATGTTCTTAAAGCTGTGTATGAAATCTTTCACCGCTTCCTCATTCAATCCATTCTATTTTTCTTTTAAGAAACATCATGACATCTGTGTCTCATTTGCATCTTTAGCTTGCGTCAGTCACATGCTACCTTGTTCATGGTCTCCACATTTTGAACAGCTTATTTCTGTCCTTTGAGCAAATTTGTGGTATTGGCCATGTTGTGTTTGCAAGGGTCGAGTCCTAGCTCCTGGCTTTACCTCTTAAGTGTATGCACTAATTCAGTGCCTCTCAACCTCTTACGGAATATGTCACCCTTGCGATGTTCTGTCACGAAACGAGGCACTTCATTATGAGGCGTGCCATACATGCTACACGCTGGCACCAGGCAGCCAGAGAATGAGCAGCGTTGACACCAGGCATCCAGAGAAAAGGAGTGCTGGCACCAGGCATCCACAGAGGAGCGGTGCTGGCGCCAGGCAGCCACTTGGGTTTAAAACATTTAATTCTTTATTAATTATCTGGACTGTACTAACACTAATAGTAAAAGCAAAATATAAATATCAGATTAAAATAACTCATTATCAATAAAATAAAATAATGTTACAACAACTATTCGACGGATACAAGACTATTTATCGTTCATTTAATGACACTGTTGTTGTGTTTGATGTATCAGCTTATCCCAGGAGAGGGGCATCTCTTCTTCCATAGTGCCTGGCATTACTGCCTGGCATTACTGCCTGGCATTAGTGCCTGGCATTAGTACCTGGCATTAGTACCTGGCATTAGTGTCTGACATTAGTGTCTGGCATTAGTACCTGGCATTAGTGTCTGGTATTAGTGCCTGGCATTAGTATCTAGCATTAGTACCTGGCATTAGTGTATGGCATTAGTATCTGGCATTAGTACCTGGCATTAGTACCTGGCATTAGTGTCTGGCATTAGTGCCTGGCATTAGTGTCTGGCATTAGTGTCTGGCATTAGTGTGTTGTATTAGTACCTGGCATTAGTGCCTGGCATTAGTGTCTGGCTTTAGTGACTAGCATTAGTACCTGGCATTAGTGTCTAGCAATAGTACCTCGCATTAGTGTCTGGCATTAGTGCCTGGCATTAGTGCCTGGCATTAGTGTCTGGCATTAGTGCCTGGCATTAGTACCTGACATTAATGTCTGGCATTTGTGCCTGACATTAGTGTCTAGCATTAGTACCTGGCATTAGTGTCTGGCATTAGCACCTCTCATTAGTGCCTGGCATTAGTGGCTGGCATTAGTACCCGGCATTAGTGTGTGTCATGAGTTTCTAGCATTAGTGTCTGGCATTAGTGTCTAGCATTAGTGCCTGGCATTAGTGTCTGGCATTAGTACTTGGCATTAGTGTCTGGCATTAGTGACTTGCATTAGTACTTGGCATCAGTGTCTGGCATTAATGCCTGACATTAGTGTCTGGCATTAGTGCCTGGCATTAGTTCCTAGCATTAGTGTCTGGCATTAGTGACTGGCATTAGTACCTGGCATTAGTGTCTGGCATTAGTGCCTGGCATTAGTGTCTGGCATTAGTTCCTAGCATTAGTGTCTGGCATTAGTGACTGGCATTAGCACCTGGCATTAGTGCCTGGCATTACTGACTGGCATTAGTGCCTGGCATTAGTACGTGGCATTAATGCCTGGCATTAGCACCTGCATTAGTACCTGGCATTAGTGCCTGGCAATAGTACCTGGGATTAGTGCCTGGCATTAGTGGCTAGCATTAGTGCCTGGCATTAGTGCCTGGCATTAGTGCCTGGCATTAGTGGCTAGCATTAGTGCCTGGCATTAGTGCCTGGCATTAGTGCCTGGCATTAGTACCTGGCATTAGTGCCTGGCATTAGTACATGGCACTAGTACCTGGCATTAGTGCCTGGCATTAGTGCCTGGCATTAGTGACTAGCATTAATGCCTAGCATTAGTGCCTGGCATTAGTACCTGTGTCATGGTGGCTACCTATCCTTATCCTGGTACTAATGCCAGGTACTAATGCCTGGCATTAGTACCTGGCATTAGTGCCTGGCATTAGTACCTGGCATTAGTGTCTGGCATTAGTACCTGGCATTAGTATCTGGCATTAGTGTCTGGCATTAGTGCATGGTATTAGTACCTGGCATTAGTGTCTTGCATTAGTGCCTGGCATTAGTGTTTGGCATTAGTACCTGGCATTAGTGCCTGGCATTAGTACCTGGCATTAGTACCTGGCATTAGTGCCTGGCATTAGTGCCTGGCATTAGTGCCTGGGATTAGTACCTGGCATTAGTACCTGGCATTAGCACCTGGCATTAGTACCTGGCATTAGTACCTGGCATTAATGCCTGGCATTAGCATTTGGCATTAGTGCCTGGCATTAATGCCTGGCATTAGCATTTGGCATTAGTGCCTGGCATTAGTGCCTGGCATTAGTACCTGGCATTAGTGCCTGGCATTAGTACCTGGCATTAGTACCTGGCATTACTGCCTTGCATTAGTGCCTGGCATTAGCACCTGGCATTAGTACCTGGCATTAGTGCCTGGCATTAGTACCTGGCATTAGTACATGGCATTAGTGCCTGGCATTAGTGCCTGGCATTAGTGCCTAGCATTAGTGCCTAGCATTAGCGCCTGGCATTACTGCTTGCCATTAGTGCCTGGCATTAGTGTCTGGCATTAGTGTGTGGCATTAATGCCTAGCATTAGTGTCTGTCATTATTGTCTGGCATTAGTGCCTGGCATTAGTGTCTGGCATTAGTGTCTGGCATTATTGTCTGGCATTAGTGCCTGAGAATAGTACCTGGCATTAGTGTCTGGCATTAGTGCCCGGCATTAGTGTCTGGCATTAGTGACTGGCATTAGTGTCTGGCATTAGTACCTGGTATTAGTGTCTGGAATTAGTGCTTCTCATTAGTGCCTGGCATTAGTGATTGAGATTATTGACTGGCATAAGTGTCTGGCATTAGTGCCTGGCATTAGTGCCTAGCGTTAGTGCCTGGCATTATTGTCTGGCATTAGTGCCTGGCATTAGTGCATGGCATTAGTGCCTGGCGTTAGTGCCTGGCATTAGTGCCTGGAATTATTGTCTGGCGTAAGTGTCTGGCATTAGTGCCTTGCATTATTATCTGGCATAAGTCTCTGGCATTAGTGCCTGGCATTATTGTCTGGCATTATTGTCTGGCATTAGTGCCTGGCATTAGAGCTTGGCACTATTGTCTGGCATAAGTGCCTGGCATTAGTGCCTGGCATTATTGTCTGGCATAAGTGTCTGGCATTAGCGCCTGGCATTAGTACCTGGCATTATTGTCTGGCATTATTGTCTGGCATTAGTGCCTGGCATTAGAGCTTGGCACTATTGTCTGGCATAAGTGCCTGGCATTAGTGCCTGGCATTATTGTCTGGCATAAGTGTCTGGCATTAGCGCCTGGCATTAGTACCTGGCATTATTGTCCGGCATTAGTGTCTGGCATTAGTACCTGGCATTAGTACCTGGCATTAGTGCCTGGCATTAGTGCCTGGCATTAGTGCTTGGGATTAGTGCCTGGCATTATTGTCTGGCATTAGTGTCTTGCATTAGTGCCTGGCATTAGTACATGGCATTAGTGCCTGGAATTAGTGCCTGATATTAGTGCCAGGAATTATTGCCTGGCATTAGTGCTTGGCATTAGTACCTGGCATTAATGTCTGACATTAGTGTTTGGCATTAGTACCTGGCATTAGTGTCTGGCATTAGTGTCTGGCATTAGTATCTGGCATTTGTACCTTGCATTAGTACCTGGCATTAGTGTATGGCATTAGTGCCTGGCATTAGTGTCTGGCATTAGTGTCTTGTATTAGTACCTGGCATTAGTGTCTGGCATTAGTGTCTTGTATTAGTACCTGGCATTAGTGTCAGGCATTAGGTTCTGGCATTAGTGCCTGGCATTAGTGTCTAGCATTAGTACCTTACATTAGTGTCTGGCATTAGTGCCTGGCATTATTACCTGTCATTAGTGTCTGGCATTAGTGCCTGGCATTAGTACCTGGCATTAGTGTCTAGCATTAGTACCTGGCATTAGTACCTGATATTAATATCTGGCATTTGTGCCTGACATTAGTGTCTAGCATTAGTACCTGGCGTTAGTGCCTGGCATTAGTGTCTGGCATTAGTACCTCTCATTAGTGCCTGGAATTAGTGGCTGGCATTAGTGCCTGGCATTAGTGTCTGGCATTAGTTTCTAGCATTAGTGTCTGGCATTAGTGTCTGGCATTAGTGCCTGGTATTAGTGTCTGGCATTAGTACCTGGCATTAGTGTCTGGCATTAGTGCCTTGCATTAGTACCTGGCATCAGTGTCTGGCATTAGTGCCTGGCATTAGTGTTTGGCATTAGTGCCTGGCATTAGTTCCTAGCATTAGTGTCTGGCATTAGTGCCTGGCATTAGTACCTGGCATTAGTACCTGGTATTAGTGTCTGGCATTAGTGCCTGGCATTAGTGTCTGGCATTAGTGCCTGGCATTATTACCTGTCATTAGTGTCTGGCATTAGTGCCTGGCATTAGTACCTGGCATTAGTGTCTAGCATTAGTACCTGGCATTAGTACCTGATATTAATATCTGGCATTTGTGCCTGACTTTAGTGTATAGCATTAGTACCTGGCGTTAGTGCCTGGCATTAGTGTCTGGCATTAGTACCTCTCATTAGTGCCTGGAATTAGTGGCTGGCATTAGTACCTGGCATTAGTGTCTGGCATTATTTTCTAGCATTAGTGTCTGGCATTAGTGTTTGGCATTAGTGCCTGGTATTAGTGCCTGGCATTAGTACCTGGCATTAGTGTCTGGCATTAGTGCCTTGCATTAGTACCTGGCATCAGTGTCTGGCATTAGTGCCTGGCATTAGTGCCTGGCATTAGTATCTGGCATTAGTGCCTGGCATTAGTTCCTAGCATTAGTGTCTTGCATTAGTGCCTGGCATTAGTACCTGGCATTAGTACCTGGTATTAATGTCTGGTATTAGTGCCTGGCATTAGTGTCTGGCATTAGTGCCTGGCATTAGTGCCTTGCATTAGTGCCTGGCATTAGTGCCTTGCATTAGTACCTGGCATCAGTGTCTGGCATTAGTGCCTGGCATTAGTGCCTGGCATTAGTGTCTGTCATTAGTGACTGGCATTAGCACCTGGCATTACTGCCTGGCATTAATGTCTGGCATTAGTGCCTGGCATTAGTATGTGGCATTAATGCCTGGCATTAGCACCTGGCATTAGTACCTGGCATTAGTGCCTGGCATTAGTACCTGGCATTAGTGCCTGGCATTAGTGGCTAGCATTAGCGAACGGCATTAGTGCCTGGCATTAGTGCCTGGCATTAGTGCCTGGCATTAGTGCCTGGCATTAGTGCCTGGCATTAGTACCTGGCATTAGTGCCTGACATTAGTACCTGGCATTAGTACCTGGCATTAGTACCTGGCATTAGTGCCTGGCATTAGTACCCGGCATTAATGCCTGGCATTAATGCCTGGCATTAGCACCTGGTATTAGCGCCTGGCATTAATGCCTGGCATTAGCACCTGACATTAGCACCTGGCATTAGTACCTGGCATTAGTGTCTGGCATTAGTGCCTGGTATTAGTACCTGGCATTAGTGTCTTCCATTAGTGTCTGGCATTAGTGTCTAGCATTAGTACCTGGCATTAGCGCCTGGCATTAGTACCCAGCATTAGTACCTGGCATTAGTGCCTGGCATTAGTGCCTGACATTAGTACCTGGGATTAGTGCCTGGGATTAGTACCTGGCATTAATACCTGACATTAGTCCCTGGCATTAGTGCCTGGCATTAGTGCCTGGCATTAGTACCTGGCATTAGTACCTGGCATTAGTACCTGGCATTAGTACCTGGCATTAGTGCCTGGCATTAGTGCCTGGCATTAGTACCAGGCATTAGTGCCCGGCATTAGTACCTGGCATTAGTACCTGGCATTAGCGCCTGGCATTAGTACCTGGCATTAGTACCTGGCATTAGTGCCTGGCATTAGTGCCTGACATTAGTACCTGGGATTAGTGCCTGGGATTAGTACCTGGCATTAGTACCTGACATTAGTCCCTGGCATTAGTGCCTGGCATTAGTGCCTGGCATTAGTACCTGGCATTAGTACCTGACATTAGTACCTGGCATTAGTACCTGGCATTAGTGCCTGGCATTAGTGCCTGGCATTAGTACCAGGCATTAGTACCTGGCATTAGTGCCTGGCATTAGTACCTGGCATTAGTACCTGGCATTAGTGCCTGGCATTAGTACCTGGCATTAGTGCCTGGCACTAGTGCCTGGCATTAGTACCAGGCATTAGTACCTGGCATTAGTGTCTGGCATTAGTGCCTGGTATTAGTACCTGGCATTAGTGTCTTGCATTAGTACCTGGCATTAGTACCTGGTATTAGTAACTGGCATTAGTACCTGGCATTAGTACCTGGCATTAGTGCCTGGCATTAGTGCCTGGCATTAGTACCTGGCATTAGTGTCTTGCATTAGTACCTGGCATTAGTACCTGGTATTAGTAACTGGCATTAGTACCTGGCATTAGTACCTGGCATTAGTGCCTGGCATTAGTACCTGGCATTAGTACCTGGCATTAGTACCTGGTATTAGTAACTGGCATTAGTACCTGGCATTAGTACCTGGCATTAGTGCCTGGCATTAGTGCCTGGCATTAGTACCTGGCATTAGTACCTGGCATTAGTGCCTGGCATTAGTGCCTGGCATTAGTACCTGGCATTAGTACCTGGCATTAGTGCCTGGCATTAGTACCTGGCATTAGTACCTGGCATTAGTACCTTGCATTAGTACCTGGCATTAGTACCTGGCATTAGTACCTGGCATTAGTACCTGGCATTAGTGCCTGGCATTAGTACCTGGCATTAGTACCTGGCATTAGTACCTTGCATTAGTACCTGGCATTAGTACCTGGCATTTGTACCTGGCATTAGTACCTGTGTCATGGTGGCTACCTATCCTTATCCATTATTATTCCAGACATTAGATTTGCATGATGTAGAAACACTGACTTAAGTGAATGGTTCTAAGAACTGGCACTTTTGAGACATTATTTTTTACTTATAATCCCAGTCGCACATGTTTATACACACACATACACGCACACATACACACACACACACGCACACACACACACATTAGTATGGTTGATGTGTGCCTCCGGTGATGTGCTCGGTGACCATTACACCAAGCACATCACCGGAGGCACACATCAACCAAATAACTGCTGCAGCATACGGGCGCCTGGCAAACCTGAGAATAGCGTTCCGATACCTTAATAAGGAATCGTTCAAGACACTGTACACTGTGTATGTTAGGCCCATACTGGAGTATGCAACACCAGTCTGGAACCCACACCTGGTCAAGCACGTTAAGAAGTTAGAGAAAGTACAAAGGTTTGCAACAAGGCTTGTCCCAGAGCTCAAGGGAATGTCGTACGAGGAAAGGTTAAGGGAAATCGGACTGACGACACTGGAGGACAGCAGGGTCAGGGGAGACATGATAACGACATACAAAATACTGCGGGGAATAGACAAGGTGGACAGACATAGGAGGTGGACAGACATAGAGAGGGGACACAGGGACAAGGGGTCACAACTGGAAGCTGAAGACTCAGACGAGTCACAGGGACGTTAGGAAGTATTTCTTCAGTCATAGAGTTGTCAGGAAGTGGAATAGCCTAGCAAGTGAAGTAGTGGAGGCAGGAACCATACATAGTTTTAAGAAGAGGTATGATACAGCTCAGGAAGCAGAGAGAGAGAGAGAGGACCTAGTAGCGATCAGTGAAGAGGCGGGGCCAGGAGCTGAGTCTCGACCCCTGCAACCACAATTAGGTGAGTACAATTAGGTGAGTACACAAACACATACACACACACACACACACACACACACACACACACACACACACACACACACACACACACACACACACACACACACACACCGCCATTAGCAACACAAAAGCCCTCTGAATGAGTCATTCACGCTTGTCACAGTTGGAAATAAGGAACATGAATCAAGTATGCAAATACCTATGCCCTCGACCGACCGACCGACCGACCGACCGACCTACCTACCTACCTACCTACCTACCTACCTACCTACCTCTCTCTCTCTCTCTCTCTCTCTCTCTCTCTCTTGAGAAGGGTAAATAATTTTAATGTCCAGTGTAATATTGAGCCCATCACTTTGGTTTCATCAGTAAAATATCTAGGAATCCCCTTTGACCCATGCATGTCAGGAGAATTGATAGGGAACAGCGTAGTAAAGAAAGCGAATGCCAGACTGAAGTTCCTGTATAGACAAGCACAGTGTCTACCTACTGAGGCTCGCAGGACCCTATGTCTAGCCCTTATACAGTGTCATATGGACTACGCTTGCTGTTCATGGTACTCTGCCTTGACAAAACAAAACTGAAAAATAGACTGCAAATCACCCAGAACAAAATGGTAAGATTCATCCTGGACCTGAGTCCAAGAGATCATGTAGGCCAGGATGAATTACAGTAATTGAATAATGAATGTTGAAGACAGAGTAAAACAATTGAAGTTAAATCAAGTTTATAAAATTGCTCACAAACAGTGTCCAGAATATATTGCTGTCAATTTTGTCAAGGTTGAGAACCGCAGCAATCATAGTACTAGAGGGAGAGAGCACAACTTTGTAGTACCCACAGTCATTGGCCAGGCTTCAAACAGCAATAAATGAATGGAACAGACTGCCCGCACATGTCAAAGCCAGTCATAGCATGAACCAGTTCAAGAAGATTGCCAAAACATACCTAATGAATGTACTGACAGAATGGGAGGAGAATTATTTTGTATTTTCTTAGTTAACACACATGTAATCTTCCCTTATTCCTAGTCTAACTCCTTTATAGTATAATAATAAGATATTATCTCCCTTATAGAATAATAACAAGATATTATCTCTTATATATATTATAACAATAAGGTAAAATGACCCCAATGGAAATAAGTCACTGTCTGACTTTTTTTTGGGTTATCCTGGAGGATTTTTTTACACATATGCTGCTATGTATGATAATCTATGTAACTGTATTTGTGTATACCTGAATAAACTTACTAACTTACTTACAAACCATACCACGGACGGGGTTAAAACCCGCAATCAGAGAATCTCAAAACTCCAGACTAATCGCGGGTTCTAACCCCGCCCGTGGTAAGTTTGTTTGCAATCGTGTCATTACGGTTTCGTGAGTCATGTTGACTTACAAGCTGTGTCCTCCAGGTAAACGCTTGAGACACCTCGATGAACGAGGCAGAGAGCACTAAACAAAGAAAACAAAATGACACATAAATCCTCCTCAACCTTTATAATAACATCGTTTCGCTTACGGGAAACTGTGCGAAATGTCGATTACGTGAGAGAAAGAGAGAGAGGGAAAAAAGTTTCCCTGACAGAAAGAAGCGTGACTTATTTTCCAAGATGGCTGCCGAACCAATGTAAACAAGACAGTCGTCAAGGTGTGAGAGAGTCGAGGGCAAGAGAGAGAGAGAGAGAGAGAGAGAGAGAGAGAGAGAGATGCTATTTCCCCTCTGCCCGTTATCTCTTGGCAACGGTGAACACCGACCAGCGATGGAGGCCTTAATTAGCAGAGACAACAACGACAATAACAAAAACTTTGCACCATAAGGTCGAATTCTGGTGATGTTTTCTCACATCTTTTAGCCTGAGTCCTCTCTGATTGTGACTGTCATGGCTGGTGGCAGGGATGTGACAGGCAGGGACAAGGGGTGTGGGGATGTAACAGGTAGGGATGGGAGGGATGTGACAGGCAGGGATGGGGCATGTGACAGGCAGAGACGAGGGAATATGACAGGCAGGGACGGGGGGATGCGACAGGCAGGGACGGGGGGATGTGACAGGCAGGGACGGGGGGATGTGACAGGCAGGGACGGGGGGATGTGACAGGCAGGGACGGGGGGATGTGACAAACAGGGATGGGAGAGATGTGAAAGGCAGAGATGGGGGCATGTGATAGGCAAGGATGTGACAGGTAGGAATGGGAGGGATGTGACAGAGATGTTGAAGTATAGAAAGGAGAGAAGAATGGAAGAAGAGATAAGGACAGAGGGGAGAAAGGAGGAAAAGGAAGAGACGGAATGGAGAGAAAAGAAGGCATGTGGATAGAGAGAAAATAGAAGCAAGAAGATGGAAGGCAGGGAGAGTGTCAGTCACGAGAGGATGGTGGGGAGAGTGTCAGTCACAGGTGGGTGGCGGGGAGAGTATCAGCCACGGGAGAGTGGGAAGGCGGGGAGAGTGTCAGACATGGGAGGAAGGGAAGGCAGGGAGAGTGTCAGACATGGGAGGTAGAGAAGGCAGGGAGAGTGTCAGACATGGGAGGAAAGGAAGGCAGGGAGTGTTAGCCACAGGAGGGACAACAAACTTATGATTAAATATATCGAAATGTTGGCATTATTCTGTTGTTAGTACTGTCACTCAACATTGACAATACAGTGTTGTCACTGCTGTCACTCAGTGCTGACAAGACAGTGCTGTCAGTGCTGTCACTCAGTGCTGACAATACAGTGTTGCCAGTTTTAGAGTGATGTCACTCAGCAGTGTTACTAATTACACTTATTATTCGGCAGTGTTGCTAGTAATGTCAGCAAGTGTTAGTAGGACAGTATTTGTAGTACAGAATTTATAGGATAGTGTTGGAAGGATAGTGTTGGCAAGACAGTGTTGGTAACACAGTGTTGGTAGGACTGTAATGCCAGGATAGTGCATCCAGGATGCTACTGGCAGTATAGTAATAATGTTGGTAGAATTACCGACAATATGTAAAGTAAAAGGACACAAGTGCAACTAATGTGACATTTTATTGTGGCAACGTTTCGCTCTCCAGGAGCTTTGTCATGCCGATACAAACAGTATGTATGTATAATGTTCGCCAAGACCGTAGTCCTGGCACGGGTCTCAATCTTGCGATGACCCGTCTCTGGCTCCCGAGGGAGAAAGGTTTCTACAATGATGCGACGTATTCTGCTCAAGCACTCTTCTGGTCAGTTTAACTGCTGCATCTCATAAGCGACAACACCATATGTACTCCTAACTATGGACACTAGCGAGGAGGAGGATGTGTCGTTATCACAGGTAACAGCTTGTCTGGTTCGTTGACTCCATGGTACACCAGTGTGGTCCCAGTCATCTCTGGGTCATCATCGGGAGGGAATATCACTCCTAGTTGCCTGCGGAGTGTCTCAGTAACTTCGCACTCCAGAAGATAGTGTGTTAGGGGCCGCTGGACAATGTGCTGACAGTACTGGCACATCTCCTCAGCCTTGTCTACCATCATCTTGGCTGTGGGAAAACCCAAACGAATCCGATGGATGGCAGTACACTGCGCTCTGGACCAGCTTCTGAGTCGCTGCTTGGTACCACTGTTGAGATGGGGTATCACCTAAGACCTCCCCCGTAAGTTTCATGGCTCTAGCAGCCACCAGTTTGGTCTGTCGTAGCTGATTGGGACAGTACTCCCAACATGTGGATAGTCTGTTGCTGCCTTGGCTGCATCATCTGCCGCCTCATTTCCCCGGATGCCAGCATGGCTGGGGATCCAGTTCAATGTCGATCTGTTACCCTGAACTTCTAAGGCTGTCATTATGCTCAGGATCGATGTGATGAGGTGAACATTGTCCTGTGGTTGAGGATGGGAGAGGGCATTTATTGCAGAGGTGGAATCAACATGTATGACAGGTCGGATTCGATGTCGTAGGGCATGTGACAATGCCTGCTGAATCGCCACCAGCTCAGCTTGAAGGATCGTGCAGTGGTCAGGGAGTCGCCAGCCTTGTATGTGACCATTGTGGTACAGCCCAGCTGCTGCTCTCTTCCTGTCAGGGTCAACAGAACCATCTGTAAAATACACTGCACATGTGCCTCCCTCTGCCAGTGCCATGCTTGTCTCAGCATGATTGCTGAGGGTGTCTTGACTGCAGAGACGCTTAGAGATGGGTAGCTGCATGATGCAAACATCGGCTGGATCTGGGCGCCAGAGAGGTGATGGATAGTACCCAGCAACAGGAAGGTCACAACTCTTCTCAAGGAGTAGTTGTATAGGCAGCAGCTTCCGCCCAGCAGCACAAAACGAACGAATCCAGGAGTAGTCCGTGAAGAGTGTGGGATCTTGTGTTATGGTTGTCAATATCCGTCTCCTTAGTGGGGTACCTTGCTGCCGGTGCAGAATCGTGGCCATTTTGCAGGCGTTTATGTATCTTATTCTGTCAGCCTAGGAAGGAAGCCGGGTCTCAGATCTGAGACATACTGTGTTGGTCCAGATGGGGGCCCCAAACATAGTTCTTATCGCCTGATTTTGTACGACCTCCAACCTTTGCCTGCTCTGCGGGAAGAGATGAGCTAACGCCGGTGCACCGTAGTCAATGAGCGAGCGCATAGCTTGTATATAGTACAAGCGAAGTACATCTTTGCTTGCCCCTGCACGGTGCCTCGTCATGGCTCTCATGGCGTTAAGTCTGAGTAGAGCACGTGACCTGACATACTCGGCCTGTTTCTGAAAGGTCAGCTTTTTATCAATGTAGATTCCCAAGTACAGGTAGGAGCCTGTCCACTCAAGTTCTATATCCTGAATACGTAATCTATTCACAGGATCTGGTCCCTTGAACATCATTGCAAGAGATTTCTCGGCCGAGATCTTGAGGCCTAGTTCCTTGCAAGACTGCGTAATTAGGTCCAAAGCTCTCTGAGCCTGTCGTTCTAAATTGCCTTTCCCATTCACTACGAGTGCAAGATCATCAGCATAGCTGAGATGCTGTGTACCATTATGAAAGGGAAGGCTCAAGTTCCTGCATAAGGATGTTAAACAGGGTAGGACTGAGTACACCTCCTTGTGGTGTACCATTTTCCAGGGTTTTAAAGGAAGAGTAGTGTCCCTGAAAGCTGACACAGGCCTGCCTGCCCCTAAGGTAGGACTCTATCCAGGCCAGGAGGCATCCTTTGATTCCCTTCCGAGCTAGTATTGCCAGAATTGCTGTGGGGCTGGCTAGCTCAAATGCCTTTTCAAGGCCGAGGTAGACGACGATACTAGGTTTTTTGTTACTATCAGCAATCTGGCTTAGTAGAGTGGTTATGCACTCTGCTGTACCCACTCCTTCGGTAAAGCCAAATATGTGATGATGAGAGGGTCCAAGTTTCCATAGGAGGCGGTTTAACACCATCCTCTCAGCAGTCTTGGCTAAGCAGCTGGTCAGCGATATGGGTCTCATACTGCCTAGATCCTTGGGCTTTGGAATTGGTACGATGGTAGCTTTCTTCCAAGCTGCTGGGAGTGTCCTGGCCCTCCACGACTTGTTAATGACGTCTAGTATGGCCTCCCATCCACTCTGCCCAGCCCGTGCAATCATGGAGTACGTAACACCATCGATGCCCGTGAGGTCTTCATCAGTCACATCTTCCGAGGCAGGACCCATACATAGCTTTAAGCAGAGGTATGATAAAGCTCACGGTTCAGGGAGAGTGACCTAGTAGCGATCAGTGAAGAGGCGGGGCCAGGTGCTCGGACTCGACCCCCGCAACCTCAACTAGGTGAGTACAACTAGGTGAGTACATGCAGCTTGTATCGTTAGCTGGCGCTGTGGCAGAAGATCCGTCTGTATATTCCGGATGTCCTGTGGGAACTGAGTGGAGGCTCCCCTGGAAGTGAAAAGCTCCACTAGTTTCTCAGCTTCCTGGGATGGGTTCGGGTGTGCTGGTGGCCTCGGCTTGCTCTTGCCAGTTGCTATGTTGAGCTTGCCCCACATCTCAGATAAGGTGGTGTGATGCCCGAATGTTGAGCATCTCTCCAGCCATTTCTCAGTTTTTACTCTGAGAGAGACTCTGCGGGCATGCTGCACAATGGCTCTCAGAGTATTCCTGTTCTCTGCCGTAGGGTTATGCCTGTACAGCTTCCTAAAAGAGTTGATGCGGTGGTTCTGCTCCCGCACCTCGTCGTTGTAGAACCACCAGTCTCTTTTGTGAGTGCGTCCTGCGGACTTCTTCGGAATTGCGCACTCTGCTGCCTGGATGAGAACAGTGATTAGCTCCTGTTCAGCCGTATCACAGTCTTCAGATAGAGAATATGTGGACCACCAGTCATGAAGATAATCCTGGAACACCTTCCAGTTGGCCCTCTTTACGTCCCATCTAGGAGGCAGCACAACTGTGGGAGGCCTGTTGATGTTGAAGGTGGTGATAACTGCAAAGTGGTCACTGACAAGGTGAGGATGAGTTTCCCATGTGGCTCCTGCTGCGAGTTGTCTTGACCCGAAGGTAAGGTCGAGGCAGCCACCCAACAGGTGTGTGGGGTCTCCATTGTTTAGCAACTTTACCTCTGGAATATCGTGCAGGAGCATTGCTATGTGTCTGCAAGCAGCACTGGTTGCTGAGTGAGAGTGCAGCATTGGGTGATGTGCGTTGAAATCTCCACCCCCAATAATACACTCAGTACGTGCTAGTGCGAGGAGCTCTGCAATGTCGAAGGTGTGTCTTGGGTTCTTGTAGATGTTATAGATGGTAATGGGAGCCCCAGGTATGTGCACAAGGATGGCCTGTACCTCGACATCCTCCCCACAGTCCACAATACCTCGTGAGGTTTTGTATTGGATACAAATACAGCTGTGCCTCTGCAGTGAACGCCCGGGTCCATGTGCCGAAAATACCCAGCAAAACCGGGTAGTCTTGGGCACATAGTCGGGACAGTCAGAGTTTCTTGTAGCAAGACGATGTCAACCCGATCCCGAATTACTGCCTCCAGCAAGAGGTGCTGTTTGCCCCTCAGGCCCTGAATGTTCCATTGTAGGACCTTGAGGGTGTGATTTGGTACCCAGGTTATTCCATCGCTGTTGTTTCCTGAGCTGAAGACTGAGGCCTGCCCGCTCTGAGAACCTGCAAATTCATGGCATCCACTGTCTCCTCCTCGGTCAGTAAGCACTCTCTCAGGAGCGTACTGACCATCTGCCGGAATGCACTCTGTTGTTCCGTGGAGTTGATTGTGTTGCAAATAAGATCCGTGAACACCTTGATGAGTGCTACGAGATCCTCCCTGGTGAGGGCCTGCTTTGGGGTTGGGTTCGAAACAGTGGATATTATTTGGGCTGTTGTGGTCTGTAGGGACTGCTGAGGGTTGGATTTCTTTATTGTATGCACCGTGGTCTGTTGCTGTATACCAGGTTGGGTAGCCGGGATCTGCTGGTGAGATGCCAGTTGAGTCTGCAAAGCGCCTGTGCCGGGTAAGGAGTGCCTGCGTTGTCGTGCTATGGCCGGTGGGGGCTCGTTTAGTGCCGCCTGCTGATCGCATTGACCAGATGTACCCTGTTGATGCCTCCTGCTCCTCTTGTTTCTGTTTCTTCGTTGAGGTAGGGGTGCAGGAGGCTCTTGACCTTGACACCTGGTTGAGGCTTCGAGGGTTGGGAATTCCTGGGCATTGGCTTGGGTTAGCTGCTGAGAGATCTGCAGTATGGCAGGGTTCTCTGCACCCATCGTTTGCTGAGAGTGATGATCCGTCGTAGCCTGTTGCCGAGTTTTTGGCGTCTTCCAGACTCCTTGAATTCTGGCGAGCCTCTCGGGGCATCGAGGATTCCAGGCATGGTGTTTCTGCCTGCAATTCGGGCATTGTGGAGTGGGTGGCGATGCATTTTTCAGCTTGGTGATGCATTCCTCGGTAGGGTGGTGCTGGCTGCAGACACCGCAGATTACTCTGTTCGGACAGAGTGCACCCAGGTGTCCATAACGCTGACACTTGAAACAGCAAACTGGTTCTGCTGTGAAGGTCCTGACATCGTACCTGCCCCAAGAACCGAGGTCCAGCTGGGATGGCAGTGGTCCTACATGCTGAATGAGGACCTGTCGGGTTGGTGCGTTGCCTGCTGTCTTTGCCTTGAGACGTTGAGCTGACACCACACTGGGGTGAGCTGCTACTGCCTCGATGGGCATCATCAGCGGGTATCGCAACACTACACCCTTGGTGATCTTCTGCCGAGAGACCAGTTCCTCCAGGGTGAATGAGCGATCTGTCTCCATGACTCTCTTCAAGGTGGTATACATTTCCTTGTTGAGAGGAGTCAATATTGGTTCTCCCCTCAAGTTGAACCATATCTTGAACTTCAGGTTGTATCGTGATTCCAGGTATGAAACAACGCATAGTGGGTTCTGTGGTCCCTGTAAGACTTCACCTCGAATTTGCCAGGTCGGTTGAGCTGGTTTGCCTGCTCCTTGGATGGACGGCGCTTCTTCTTGTTGTCCACAGTGTTCCATCTCTCTTGGTTTTCGTGGGGTGCGGTGTTTATTTCCTCCCCTGTTTCCATTGTCGCTGGCTCCATGGTTGGAACTGTCAGATCTGCTACAATGTGAGCAGGATCTTCCTCTTCCTCTCGCAACTTCTTTGCTAGAATTGCGCCCCACATTTCCAAATCCGAGTCCTCCGTCGTGTTCATGGAGCATCGTGGCCTCTTCTTTTCGGCAGAAACCATGTGCCTATCTTGTGATAAGGTAGTGAACTCCGTGTATTCACAGAGCTAAGTACATGTCACCACTGAGCTAAGTACACGTCACCACTGAGCTAAGTAAGCTGAGTAAACCCTGCCATCACATAGTCTCTCCTGTTATACTACACAAAGCACATTACAGAGAGTGAACACTGAAACAGGCCTTCTCTATCCAGTCTATATTTGTCCAACCTATTTTTATGTTACCCAAGTAATAGCTTTTATATCCTTTTACTCATGTACGAATTAATTGCTCTACCATATTGTATTGCTACTACTACTACAACTTTTGTCACTACTACTACTACTACTACTACTACTACCACTAGTGAACATCGAAATGGTACCTCACTAGTATTGCACCTCACTCTGAGCCTTTATATACCCTCTGTGTCCATATACTGTTTGTATCGGCTTGACAAAGCTCCTGGAGAGCGAAACTTTGCCACAATAAAATGTCACATTAGTTACACTTGTGTCCTTTTACTGGCAGTATAGTGTCAGAAGAGCAGGTCGCTCCTGCCTCTCGCAACTACTGGATCACTATGATATGGTCTTGGATGCACTGGAAGACAAACATAATGCAGATGTAGTATACAAAGACTTTGTAAAAGCCTTTGATAAGTGCGATCATGGCGTAATAGTGCAAAAAATGCGTGCTGAAGGGATAACTGGCAAAATGGGAAGGTTTCTAAGCAGTCGAACACAAAAAGTAGTGGTAAACAGAGTTAAATCGGAAGCTGCCATAGTGAAAAGATCTGTTCCACAAGGCACAGTACTCGTCCCCATCCTGTTCCTCATCCTCATATCTGACATGGGCAGAGATGTAATCCACAGTACTGTGTCATCCTTTGCAGATGATACTAGGATCTACATGAGACTGTCATCTACTGAGGACACGATTAACCTCCAAGAAGATATAAACCACGTTTTCCAGTGGGCAACGGAAAACAATATGAAGTTCAATAAAGACAAATTCCAACTACTCCGTTATGGAAAACTGGAGGAGATAATAACTAGAACTGAGTATACTACAAACTCTGATTATACAGTAGAGCGAGACCTGGGAGTGGTAATGTCTGAGGATCTCACTTTCAAGGATCACAACAGTGCCACGATCACAACTTCGAACAAAATGATAGAATAGGTAATGAGAACGTTCAAAACAAGAGATGTCAATCCAGTGATGATCCTTTTCAAATCACTTGTTCTCTCTAGGCTGGAATTTTGTTGTACATTAGCATCTTTCAAATCAAGTGAAATTGTAGATCTAGAGAGTGTACAGAGATCCTTTACTGCACATGTAAGTTCCGTCAAACACCTTAACTATTGGGAACGCATGGAAGCACTTGACTTGTACTCGCTGGAATGCAGGCGAGAGAGATACATCATAATCTACACTTGGAAAATCCTAAAAGGAATGGTCCCCAATCTTCACACAGAAATCACTCCCTATGAAAGCAAAAGACTGGGGCACCATTGTACACTTAAGAGAAAACATAATAAGTGTCTGGAGCCCAAGACTGTTCAAATACCTCCCACCATGCCTGAGGGAAATTATCACTAGACCCCTGGCTGCCTTCATGAGGCAGCTGGACAGATACTTAAAGTCGGTGCTGGATCAGCCGAGCTGTGGTTCGTATGTTGGACTACGTGCGGCCAACAGTAACAGCCTGGTTCATCTGGCCCTAATTCACTGGGAGGCCTGGTCGTGGACTGGGCCGCAGGGGTGTTGATCTCTGGAATACTTTCCAGGTAGACTCCAGATAGGCAGGTAGACAGTGTTGTTAATACAGTGACTGTGGAACTGTGTTGATAAACCAGAGTTGGCTGATATTTTTAAGTAAATGGTTATGATTATGACAATTTTTAAAGGGGTGGACTGGTAAGCCAGTGGAAGGCCTCGGTCAGATGACCAGAAGCTCCAACGGCGGGTCATCATCTGACTAAGACCCGAATCAGGAAACACTTGTCCTGTTTGCTGACGAACCTTACCTAACCTGAGAGTTGGCTGGACATTGTTGGCAGGCCAGTGTTAGCTGGACACTGTTGGCAGGACATTGGGGAAAGTCAGTGTGGCAGTCAGTGTAAGCAAGGCTGTAGACAGCCTGTGCTGTCTGCAAAGACAGCCTATGCTCTCTGCCAGCTTAGTTCATATTTTGCGGCACTCAGGTGCTGCCCTCTAGGCCAGCCCAAAGTCAGTGGGATGCTGGTCCCACACGCCCTCACTCACTCAGTGGCATAGCAGCAGTCAAGAAGGCCTACTAGCTCTCTCCCTCATGGGCATGGCCCTCCTGGGCCATGGGCACAACACACAAGCCTGTGTACCCACCACGACTTTGCAAATAAAGTAAGAAGCCTCCGAAGACGTATCATTGACTCCACGCCACTGCATCACCAATAATCTGTTTCACATTGGTAGCAGTGGTGGTCGCAGCAGTTGTGTTTACCCAGAGAGAGGAAGGAAGGAATGAAGTTGTTCACTTCATCACCCTACACAACAAGCATCCGTCTCTCAACGAGTTATCCTGATGTCGCGTCTGCACGTTTCAGTATCCAGACACAGGTACAAGCAGGATTTAGCCGAAATTTGCCAAATATTTTCGAGAATTTTAAGTGACCCCATGCTACAGCGTCACACGCTGTTTCTCAATTCACGTGTTCAGCATCACTTGAATGTTCTGCTGTTGTTGTTCAGCTCAGCACAGCTATTTCAGCAAGCCAGAGGTGAGTTTTATAGTGATTTCTGCATCAGTGTGAGTTCCTCCATGTGTTTGTGGAGAGAAGAGGAGGAAGTGGCCGTTCCTTGCCTCACCCTCACTCGCCCTGCTGTACGCTCACACCTCACTCAACAAGCCATGTGCATCATCATGCCACGTAGATCACGACACCACGTGGATCCTGACACCACGTGGGGTGTGGATGAAGCCACGTGGCTCGTAGGTCTAGATGTCCAGTTGCCAGATGCCCCAGGCCTCTTGCTGTGGTCTGCTGCCTGCATCACAATGACGTCACTGATGCTGCTGCCCGACTTCATGATGTCACGATGTCTGCCTGACATCACCTCGAGAAGTCTGCTGATGTCACCTCGAGATGTCTGCTGACATCAGTGTTGCTGATGTCACCTCGCAACATCACGCCTGACATCACATGTCACATCGAGTGTTTAATTATGTCAGTATTGTCGAGAAGATTGAGAGAGGATATATGTCGTGTGTTAATTAATTCCTCTCAGTCAGTGTTCTCACATGTTAGTGTATAACTTAGTGTCAGTTTTGTGCACAGAAAAGCATCTTTTGCTAGTTTAAGCCATGTTGTATTGCATGTACCGCGGGTGTGTGTAAAGTTTGCCGTGTGTCCAGTGTGGTCTGCGGCCAGACCCCTGTGTAGCACTCTGTTGTCACCCTGTGTGACCAGTGCATTTGACAGCTGATATTAGTCAGCCTGAGCATATGAGCCCCTTTGTACAGAAAGCTCTTATGCTCGTCGCTTATAGTTGTTCTGCAGAATCGTACCTGCTACAGTTCCCATCGAGATTTGTTTCACTTCACCTCCAGACCTTCAGAGTGCAGTTATATGTAGAGAAACAAGTCTGGGGATGCTTAGACTAACCTCTGCTATAACTCCAACTGCTGAGAGAATGACACTCGTCAAGCCGCAGTTAGCCATGTCGGCAGGAGCTGTGTCAGCCTCGTGTCACAAGCTTCAGTGAGCAGCCTGCACAAAAATGTCACTTTGACTGCTAGCTCGCTCACTGCAGTCTGGTGTATGATGTTACGACCCCCCGATGTTTCGTCCAGTCGTCTCTGCCATGACTCACTCCACGCTCGCCGGCAGTGACAGCCCAGCGACAGTACCAGTCGAGAAGTGTCCTCCTGAGTCACTTGCCAGAAGAAGTCCTGCCCAGTTGCCGAGTTTTGTCGACGCCTCACTCGAGGGCACCAGGTTGAGTGAAACCTGCAGTGACTCCTATGATGACTGCTTCACCGTTGCAGAGGAGACCATAACCTGTTACGTCACAGCTCAGCTGCAGCGATGTCTCCTGTGTTGCAGTATCTGTCCAGACGCAGGAAGGCGTGCAGTGATGCCAATCGACACTCACTGCCTTTGACCACGATGTTTAGCACACCCCATTTGTTTTTTTCCTTCCCTCCCTGTAGGAAGCTTTTTTTCCATGTCCATATGTATATATGTGTTTCATTTTGTGTTCTGTGTCCTGTTCCTACGAGAGGGAGACCGAGTTTTTTTTACCACCAGTATTGTCGTGTCGTCCGCGAGGTAGGTGGCCGAGCGTATGTAGACAGCCTGTACTGTCTGCAGACAGCCTATGCTGTCTGCCAGCTTAGTTCATATATCGCGGCACTCAGGTGCTGCCCTCTACGCCAGCCCAAAGTCAGTGGGATGCTGGTCCCACACGCCCTCACTCACTCAGCGGCCTAGCAGCAGTCAAGAACGCCTACTAGCTCTCTCCCTCGTGCCCATGGCCCAGGAGGGCCATGGGCACAACACACAAGCCTGTGTACCCACCATGACTTTGCAAATAAAGAAGCCTCCGAAGACGTATTATTCACGCACCGCTTTCAGCTTGCCAAATAATTCTGTTTCAAAAGGCAGTTTTAGCAAGACAGTGTTGGCAGGTGAGGATGTTAGTAGGTGAGGATTTTAGTAGGTGAGGATGTTAGTAGGTGAGGATGTTAGTAGGTGAGGATGTTAGTAGGTGAGGATGTTAGTAGGTGAGGATGTTAGTAAGTGAGGATGTTAGTAGGTGAGGATGTTAGTAGGTGAGGATGTTAGGTGATGATGTTAGTAGGTGAGGATGTTAGTAAGTGAGGATGTTAGTAGGTGAGGATGTTAGTAGGTGAGGATGTTAGTAGGTGAGGATGTTAGTAGGTGAGGATGTTAGTAGGTGAGGATGTTAGGTGATGATGTTAGTAGGTGAGGATGTTAGTAAGTGAGGATGTTAGTAGGTGAGGATGTTAGTAGGTGAGGATGTTAGGTGAGGATGTTAGTAAGAGAAGATGATAGTAGGTGAGGATGTTAGTAGGTGAGGATGTTAGTAGGTGAGGATGTTAGTAGGTGAGGATGTTAGTAGGTGAGGGTGCTAGTAGGTGTGGATGTTAGTAGGCGAGGATATTAGTAGGAGAGGATGTTAGTAGGTGAGGATGTTAGTAGGTGAGGATGTTAGTAGGTGAGGATGTTAGTAGGTGAGAATGTTAGGTGATGATGTTAGTAGGTGAGGATGCTAGTAAGTGAGGATGTTAGTAGGTGAGGATGTTAGTAGGTGAGGATGTTAGGTGATGATGTTAGTAGGTGAGGATGTTAGTAGGTGAGGATGTTAGGTGAGGATGTTAGTAGGAGAGGATGTTAGTAGGTGAGGATGTTAGTAGGTGAGGATGTGTGTGTGTGTGTGTGTGTGTGTGTGTGTGTGTGTGTGTGTGTGTGTGTGTGTGTGTGTGTGTGTGTGTGTGTGTGTGTGTGTGTGTGTGTGCATGTGTGTGTGAGTGTGTGTGTGTATGTTTATGAGTTAGTTACCATTTTGTCCTAGGCACATGTCGATTAGACACTAGGCCTGTTGTGTAGGTGTGTGTGTGTGTGTGTGTGTGTGTGTGTGTGTGTGTGTACTCACCTAGATGTCGTTACAGGGGTAGTCACAGCTCCTCGCCCCACCTCTTCGCTGGCCGCTACTTGGTCACTCTTCCCACTCCATGAGTTTATCATGTCTCTTCTTAAAGTTATGTATGGATCCTGCCTCCACTACATCACTTCACAGGCTATTCCACTTTCCGACAACTCTGTGACTGAAGAAGTACTTCCTAACATCCCTGTGATTTATTTGAGTCTTCAGATCCCAACTGTGACCCCTTGTTGCTGTGTCCCATCTGTGGAGCATTCTGTCTCTGTCCACCTTGTCGATTCCTCTCAGTATTTTGTATGTCGTTCTAATAAGTGTGTGTGTGTGTCTGAGTGTGTGTGTGTGTGTGTACTCACCTAATTACCTAATTGTGGTTGCAGGGGTCGAGACTCAGCTCTTGGCCCCGCCTCTTCACTGAACGCTACTGGGTCCTCCCTCTCCCTGCTCCATGAGCTTTATCATACCTCGTCTTAAAACTATGTATGGTTCCTGCCTCCACTACATCACTTGCCAGACTATTCCACTTCCTAACAACTCTGTGGCTGAAGAAATACTTCCTAACATCCCTTTGACTCACCTGAGTCTTTAACTTCCAACCGTTACCCCTTGTTTCTGTGTACCATCTCTGGATCATCATGTCTCTGTCCACAGTATAGTAATATTTTGTATGTCGTTATTGTGTGTGTGTGTGTGTGTGTGTGTGTGTGTGTGTGTGTGTGTGTGTGTGTGTGTGTGTACTAAACTAATTGTACTCGCCTAATTGTGGTTGCAGGGGTCGAGACTCAGCTCCTGGCCCTGCCTCTTCACTGATCGCTACTAGGTCCTCTCTCTCTCTGCTTCCTGAGCTGTATCATACCTCTTTTTAAAACTATGTATGGTTCCTGCCTCCACTACTTCACTTGCTAGGCTATTCCACTTCCTGACAACTCTATGACTAAAGAAATACTTCCTAACGTCCCTGTGACTCGTCTGAGTCTTCAGCTTCCAGTTGTGACCCCTTGTCCCTGTGTCCCCTCTCTGGAACATCCTATCTCTGTCCACCTTGTCTATTCCCCGTAGTATCTTGTATGTCGTTATCATGTCTCCCCTGACCCTTCTGTCCTCCAGTGTCGTCAGTCCGATTTCTCTCAACCTTTCCTCGTACGACATTCCCCTGAGCTCTGGGACTAGCCTTGTTGCAAACCTTTGTACTTTCTCTAACTACTTGACGTGCTTGACCAGGTGTGGGTTCCAGACTGGTGCTGCATACTCCAGTATGGGCCTAACATACACAGTGTACAGTGTCTTGAACGATTCCTTACTAAGGTATCGGAACGCTATTCTCAGGTTTGCCAGGCGCCCGTATGCTGCAGCAGTTATTTGGTTGCTGTGTGCCTCCGGTGATGTGCTCGGTGTTATGGTCACCCCAAGGTCTTTCTCCCTGAGTGAGGTCTGTAGTCTTTGTCCACCTAGCCTATACTCTGTCTGCGGTCTTCTTTGCCCCTCCCCAATCTTCATGACTTTGCATTTGGCTGGATTGAATTCGAGAAGCCAGTTACTGGACCACATGTCCAGCCTGCCCAGGTCTCTTTGCAGTCCTGCGTGTGTGTGTGTGTGTGTGTGTGTGTGTGTGTGTGTGTGTGTGTGTGTGTGTGTGTGTGTCTGTGTCTGTGTTTGTGTGTGTGTGTGTGGGCTTGGAAGAATAAGAGAGTGAGAGAGAGAGAGAGAGAGAGAGAGAGAGAGAGAGAGAGAGAGAGAGAGAGAGAGAGAGATAAAACAATTTATGCAGCAATATTTTATGGAAGTCTCCAAGCAGATATAAACCAAGTCTTCAAATAGGCCACAGAAAACAATATGAAGTTCACTGAGAACAATTTTCATTTACTCCGCTATGGAAAATTTGAGGAAATAAAAACTAGACTGGAGTATAAAATAGAGCGAAAAATTAATGTGAAGGACCTGGGAGTGACAATGTCAGAGAATCTCACTTTCAAATATCACTACAATGTCTCTATCACATATGCTAGAAAAAAAATAGGAGGGATAATGAGAACCTTCAAAACAAGGAATCCCAATCCCATGATGATTCTGTTTAAATCACTTGTTCTCTCTAGGCTGGAATGTTGTTGTCCACTAACGACCCTTTCAAATCAGGCGAAATTGTAGATCTGGAGAATATACAGAGAACTTTCACTGCACAATAAAATACCTAAATTACTTGGAACGTTTGAAGTCCCTTGACCTGTACTCCTTGAAACACAGGAGAGAAAGATATATCATAATTTACACCTGCAAAATCCTAGAGGAATTAGTCTCAAATCTGCACTCAGAAATCATTCCCTACGACAGCAAATGATTCGGTAGGGGATGCAACATCTCCCCAATGAAAAGGAGGGGTGCCTGTACACTAAGAGATAACACAATAAGCGTCAGGGGCCCAAGACTGCTCAACTGCCTCCCAGCATACATAAGGGAATTACCGAAAGAGTCCTAGCTATCTGTAAGATACCTAAAGTCATTACTTGAGCAGCTGGATTGTGGTTCGTTCGTTGGATTGCATGCAGCTGGTAGTAACAGCCATATTGATCAAAGCCCTGATACACTAGGGGGGCCTGGTCATGGACTGGGCAGCGGGGGCGTTGCCCCCCGAACACCCTCCAGGCAGGCAGGTAGGTAATTTCTACCATTTTCTATTATAAGAATTACATAGTGGGAGCAAAGGTTAAATATGTTCCATGTAATATTCCATCATACAGGACAAATTTCATACATAATATTGAAATCTGTTAGTCTAAGCTGAGAGACTTCGGTAGAGCAATGTTAGTGTAAGCTGGGAGACTTCGGTAGAGCAATGTTAGTCTAAGCTGAGAGACTTCGGTAGAGCAATGTTAGTGTAAGCTGGGAGACTTCGGTAGAGCAATGTTAGTCTAAGCTGGGAGACTTCGGTAGAGCAATGTTAGTGTAAGCTGGGAGACTTCGGTAGAGCAATGTTAGTCTAAGCTGGGAGACTTCGGTAGAGCAATGTTATTCTAAGCTGGGAGACTTCGGTAGAGCAATGTTAGTCTAAGCTGGGAGACTTCGGTAGAGCAATGTTAGTCTAAGCTGGGAGACTTCGGTAGAGCAATGTTAGTCTAAGCTGAGAGACTTCGGTAGAGCAATGTTAGTCTAAGCTGGGAGACTTCGGTAGAGCAATGTTAGTGTAAGCTGGGAGACTTCGGTAGAGCAATGTTAGTCTAAGCTGGGAGACTTCGGTAGAGCAATGTTATTCTAAGCTGGGAGACTTCGGTAGAGCAATGTTAGTCTAAGCTGGGAGACTTCGGTAGAGCAATGTTAGTCTAAGCTGGGAGACTTCGGTAGAGCAATGTTAGTCTAAGCTGGGAGACTTCGGTAGAGCAATGTTAGCCTAAGCTGGGAGACTTCGGTAGAGCAATGTTAGTCTAAGCTGGGAGACTTCGGTAGAGCAATGTTAGTCTAAGCTGGGAGACTTCGGTAGAGCAATGTTAGTCTAAGCTGGGAGACTTCGGTAGAGCAATGTTAGTCTAAGCTGGGAGACTTCGGTAGAGCAATGTTAGTCTAAGCTGGGAGACTTCGGTACAGCAATGTTAGTCTAAGCTGGGAGACTTCGGTAGAGCAATGTTAGTCTAAGCTGAGAGACTTCGGTAGAGCAATGTTAGTCTAAGCTGGGAGACTTCGGTACAGCAATGTTATTCTAAGCTGGGAGACTTCGGTAGAACAATGTTAGTCTAAGCTGGGAGACTTCGGTAGAGCAATGTTAGTCTAAGCTGGGAGACTTCGGTAGAGCAATGTTAGTCTAAGCTGGGAGACTTCGGTAGAACAATGTTAGTCTAAGCTGGGAGACTTCGGTAGAGCAATGTTAGTCTAAGCTGGGAGACTTCGGTAGAGTAATGAAGATATACTCAAGCATTCCATCAAAGGTTCACCAGCTACGGCAGCTTCAGTGGTTTTATTTCGGCAGAGCTGGTGATTCTATTATTTTTAAATAACCAACTGTAAGGATGACCTCTTTCATTCAAACTAGAATTAGTTATTTATGACGTTATTTCTATTATAACAGAGAAGGCATAGTAGACAATGGCAGAAGTCCATAAGTGGAATACAGACACTGGTAGCAGAGGATATTTTTAATACGACGTTTCGCCCAAGGCTGGGCTTTATTGAGTACACTGGAAACAACAAATACAAAGTAGTATGAAGTCAGACTCGGAGAAAGACATGTCACATATAAGATAATTCAGAGAGCAAGTCACACATTAGATAATAAACTGGGAAAACATATCTGGCGGGAGCAGTGGGTGGGGGTAATTACAAGTTTATTATGTCAATTTTATTAATCATGGACAAAGTGGGCAACAGACTCAGCCAACATGTACAGTACACTGTTTTGCTCAATGGTTATGATGAGGTGGATCACTGCTGCTTTCAAAATTATGCGTCTAGCTGTGTTGTTTTGGTAGTGTAACGAACAGCTCTGCTCTTTTCCAGCTCAAGAGAACGAAGGGTACAATGGCCTATATATGCATTGTAGATGAATGGTTCAAAGAACCGACATGTTGTTAAATTAGACACATGTGCAACTCTTGGGTATCTTTATTGAGGAAACGTTTCGCCACAAAGTGGCTTCATCAGTCCATACATAGGAGAAACTTGAAGAACAGGAGGAATTCTTCGCTTGCCTAACACTTGGGCACGACCTACTTCCACATTGAACAAATGTGACACCACCTGCGACTACTGCACCTCTCCTGTCATACGGTTCATAAGCTGCTTCTCCGCTCATATGCCGTATTCTATTCAAGATTGATGGACTGACCACATCGACTCAAGTTTGAGGGACTGATTACCTCATTCTCCTCCTGTTCTTCAAGTTTCTCCTATGTATGGACTGATGAAGCCACTGTGTGGCGAAACGTTTCCTCAATAAAGATACCCAAGAGTTGCACATGTGTCTAATTTAACAACATGTCGGTTCTTTGAACCATTCATCTACAATCCTGTCAGACACTGCAACTTCTTGGGATCTTAATACTTGGGAATTCTTCGCTTGCCTAACACTTGGGCACGACCTACTTCCACAGTGGACAAATGTGACACCACCTACGACTACTGCACCTCTCCTGCCATACGGTTTATAAGCTGCTTCTCCGCTCATATGCCGTATTCTATTCTATTCTATTCTGACCACATCGACTCAAGGTTGAGGGACTGATTACCTCATTCTCCTCCTGTTCTTCAAGTTTCTCCTATGTATGGACTGATGAGCCACTGTGTGGCGAAACGTTTCCTCAATAAAGATACCCTAGAATTGCACATGTGTCTAATTTAACAATATATATGCATTGTTAGTTTTATCCCTCTCGCGGACGTATTTATGCTCGTGGAGGAGTGTCTGAAGCTCTCTGCCAGTCTCCACGACACAGAATTTATCACATCCAGCACACGGTATGTTTTATCCTCTAGCTGTGCAAATATTGTAGTTCTGACTTCTGGCTTTAGGGCTTTTGGTTATCCTTTATAGTTTTGGCAGTAAGGACTACTACATCCAAACACACACACACACACACACACACACACACACACACACACACACACACACACACACACACACACGAGCTATTGGTTCATACAAGACAACTTCTGTTTATACCCGATCATTACTCACTCATTCTCGAAACTTTCCAAAGTATTTGGGTAACTGAGGCTACTTGCCAATAATTACCAGTTTCTTGAATGAACATTAAATTTTCTATTTTTAAGATATTGTCTCTTGTTTTATCTTAAAAAAAATGTAATTAACCCTGATATGTACCTCGTATCTCAAGTAAGTGAGCGTTGGTGTCGGAAGGACCAAGGGTTGAGTCCAGGGTAAGGTGAACAGTGCGAGCACCTGCTGAAAATGTTGTCTAGAAGTAGATAGATAGATATCCAGGAGCCAGTTGATTACTATAAGTCGCACCCTCGAGGAATGCTTGTTAAAAGGTGCTCAGTGAAAATCATTCCTCTCTGCTTGACTTTCTTTAGCTATCCTTGGTTGTCACCGGAGTTACTATTACGAGTAACGTTTAACTCTTTTTTTTCTTCGTCACTTCTTCTATCATGTCGTTCCTCGACGTTTTTAAAATGAATGCAAATTTACCTTTCTAATCTCTTCTCATAAGGAAGGTTTGTGATGTTCGGGATTGACCGAGTCATTCGTCTTTGTATGTCTTCACGAGACCACCGTCCATCCCACGGTACGATGACCATAATTGTACAGCAAAACCAAAGTGAGGTCTCACAAAGAAAATGTAAATTGGAAGGATAAGACTTAACAACATGGAGCAACAATCAATAACCCTCATTCCTCCCACACTGCTCAAACTCTCCTTCCCCACTTTATATACCACTTCCACATTTTCTACCATCAATACACTTTCTCTTCTCCTAACTTCCCTGGTGAGAGCATTCGACTCAGCAATGTAAAGTCCCGGGCTCCATTTCCTGGCACGGAGAAATATTTGGGCAAGTTTCCTTGCACCTCTGCTGCTCCTGCCCACCTCGGTACCTCTGTGTGTTAGCCGACTGTTGTGAGGTCGCATCCAGGACAACTGTATTAGAAAACTCCAGTCCTGCTGGAATGTCATGACCTGTGTAAAAAGAACAACAACATGCTGGTTCTGTGTATATAAAACTCGACTCACTACTTAAAGTATTCAAATGATAGGTAAAAGGTATCCCTGTACCTAATGATGCCAATCTGAAAAATGTCAGAGGTAGAGCTCACAGTCCTACATATTCCACATGTAAGATCTGTGAAAACGATGTCCAGTATCAGAGACTTAAGACCCGACTGAACGAGGTATCTGAAATTGTATAAATATTCCATCTACTCTGGATCACTCGAGGAAATACTCCCTGTCAACCTTTTCTTGTCAGCACTCGTTAGCAGCCTAATGAAATCCCTGTTGTATGTGAAGCTTACGATACAGATTACATGTCAGCATATAAGATTAAGTGTTTGCCCAAAAATTATAATCTTGCCCTCTTTCACCATAAATCTTAGTAGTGTCTAGAAGTCCACGAAACCAAATTGATTGAGAGAAGATGCGGTCATATTAAATTTTATAACCTGCAACAGCTATACCAATATAGACAAGAAAAGCATTTCAACTCTCCTTAAAACTTGTATTCCATTAATATCGCACATCTCAGAGCACATTACAAGATCACGACCAGTAATTCTCTTCTTAAATCAACTGCAAAGCAACTGTACGTGAAGAAATTCCACGTCAAACTGTTAGTGAGGAAATATCTTAAACAAGATACACTGACTTTGTTGTTACCTCCCATGTTGTTACCTCCCATGTTGCTACCTCCCATGTTGTTACCTCCCATGTTGTTACCTCCCATGTTGCTACCTCCCATGTTGCTACCTCCCATGTTGCTACCTCCCATGTTGTTACCTCCCATGTTGCTACCTCCCATGTTGCTACCTCCCATGTTACCTCCCATGTTGCTACCTCCCATGTTGCTACCTCCCATGTTGTTACTTCCCATGTTGTTACCTCCCATGTTGCTACCTCCCATGTTGCTACCTCCCATGTTGTTACCTCCCATGTTGTTACCTCCCATGTTGTTACCTCCCATGTTGCTACCTCCCATGTTGTTACCTCCCATGTTGCTACCTCCCATGTTGCTACCTCCCATGTTGTTACCTCCCATGTTGCTACCTCCCATGTTGCTACCTCCCATGTTGTTACCTCCCATGTTGTTACCTCCCATGTTGTTACCTCCCATGTTACCTCCCATGTTGCTACCTCCCATGTTGTTACCTCCCATGCTGCTACCTCCCATGTTGTTACCTCCCATGTTACCTCCCATGTTGTTACCTCCCATGTTGTTACCTCCCATGTTGCTACCTCCCATGTTGTTGCCTCCCATGTTGTTACCTCCCATGTTGTTACCTCCCATGTTGTTACCTCCCATGTTGCTACCTCCCATGTTGTTACCTCCCATGTTGCTACCTCCCATGTTGTTACCTCCCATGTTGTTACCTCCCATGTTGCTACCTCCCATGTTGTTACCTCCCATGTTGTTACCTCCCATGTTGTTACCTCCCATGTTGTTACCTCCCATGTTGTTACCTCCCATGTTGTTACCTCCCATGTTGTTACCTCCCATGTTGTTACCTCCCATGTTGTTACCTCCCATGTTGTTACCTCCCATGTTGTTACCTCCCATGTTGTTACCTCCCATGTTGTTGCCTCCCATGTTACCTCCCATGTTGTTACCTCCCATGTTGCTACCTCCCATGTTGTTACCTCCCATGTTGCTACCTACCATGTTGTTACCTCCCATGTTGCTACCTCCCATGTTGCTACCTCCCATGTTGCTACCTCCCATGTTGCTACCTCCCATGTTGTTACCTCCCATGTTGTTACCTCCCATGTTGTTACCTCCCATGTTACCTCCCATGTTGCTACCTCCCATGTTGTTACCTCCCATGTTGCTACCTCCCATGTTGCTACCTCCCATGTTGTTACCTCCCATGTTGTTACCTCCCATGTTGTTACCTCCCATGTTGTTACCTCCCATGTTGTTACCTCCCATGTTGTTACCTCCCATGTTGTTACCTCCCATGTTACCTCCCATATTACCTCCCATGTTGTTACCTCCCATGTTGTTACCTCCCATGTTGTTACCTCCCATGTTGTTACCTCCCATGTTGTTACCTCCCATGTTGTTACCTCCCATGTTACCTCCCATATTGTTACCTCCCATGTTGTTACCTCCCATATTGTTACCTCCCATATTGTTACCCCCATGTTGTTACCTCCCATATTGTTACCTCCCATATTGTTACCTCCCATATTGTTACCTCCCATGTTGTTACCTCCCATATTGTTACCTCCCATATTATTACCTCCCATATTACCTCCCACACTGTTACCTCCCATATTGTTACCTCCCATGTTGTTACCTCCCATATTGTTACCTCCCATGTTGTTACCTCCCATGTTGTTACCTCCCATATTGTTACCTCCCATATTGTTACCTCCCATATTGTTACCTCCCATATTGTTACCTCCCATGTTGTTACCTCCCATATTGTTACCTCCCATATTGTTACCTCCCATATTATTACCTCCCATATTGTTACCTCCCACACTGTTACCTCCCATATTGTTACCTCCCATATTGTTACCTCCCATATTGTTACCTCCCATATTGTTACCTCCCATGTTGTTACCTCCCATGTTGAGTCAAGCATAAGAATTAACAACTATATTTCTATATTGCAAACAGAATTGCTTGCCATCCAAATAGCACCAAACTTACGAGCATTAGCTTGACTCCTTTATCATTACCTATTTTTACGTCAGCGCTGATGCAGACGACTCCCATAATGGCTAACAACATGTCAATTGGAGAAGACAAGTATAGATATTAAAAATAAACGAAAGGAGAAAAGAATTAATACACAATTCTTATGGATTCCATCTTCCATTGAATTACTTCTACATGAAAAAGCTGATACATGAGCCAAAGAATAGTATTAGAAGACGCTAAGTAAATATTCTAAATATCATAGGGAACCCTGAGAAGATCTGTAACTCACTGTGATAACAAGAAAATACAGAAGCATATTTACGGAGCGACTTAGAATGTAAACAGACTGACATATTGTTGAAGTAGACTAAGACAGTTTGATACGGAAATATAAACACAAATGCAGTATAATGTGATCCTTTATTGACAACGTATATTTCCATTGTGTCGGTATTTTATACCATTTATTTCCACAGTTTGATACACCGACAATGATCACATAAAATGTGAAATTTGTGGTCACTTATGGTCACTTTGCTCAACACTATTTGCTCAACTGTCCATTACTTTAGGAACACAGAAACAGTACAATAATCTGTGATACATCAAGGTCTTTGAGTATAAACAAGATACCAGACACTTTGAACAAGTAGTCTAAATTTGTTTGTTACATATTGTTGCGACACACCCCCCACACACACACAAAACACATACACACAACACATTTACACACACAAGGACTACAAAAGGATTTGGACAAGCTGCCAACTTGCTGCAACTTTGTTGCTCCAAGTGCAAAGCCATGAAGATTGAGGTAGGTCAAAGAAAACTGCAGAGGGAGTACATGCTAGGGAGCCAAAGCATGCAAACCTCACTCAAGGAAAAGGATCTTGGGGTGAGTATCATACCGAGGACATTTCCTGAGGCGCACATCAACCAAATAACTGCTGCAACATATGAACGCCTGGCACACCTGAGAATAGCGCTTCGACAAATAAGTAAGGAATTATTCAAAATATTATACACCGTGTACGTCAGGCCCATATTGGAGTATGAAGCACTAGTATGGAACCCACACCTAGTCAAGCACGTCAAGAAATTAGGGAAAGTGAAAAAGTTTGCAACAAGACTAGTCCCGGAACTAAGGGGTATGTCCTACGAGGAGAGGTTAAGGGAATTCAACCAAACGACACTGAAGGACATGAAGGATGGGAGGGGGGATATGATAACAATGTATAAAATACTGAGCAGGGCGAGAATGTTTCAGAGATGGGATACAGGAAAAAAGGGACACAACTGGAAATTTAATACTCAGAGTAGTCATAGGGATGTTAGGAATTATTTCTTCAGCTTTAGATTTGTAAGGATGTGAAACACTCTGTAGAGTGATGTAGCAGAGGCAGGATCCATACATGGATGTAAGAGGAGATAGTGGACCTAGTAGCGACCAGCGAAGAGGCGGGGCCAGGAGCTATGAACCAACCCCTGCAACCACATGTAGGTGACTGCCTGACAACATATACCTGAAGATATTTAAGGGCCTGGTTCCAAGTGTACACAGTTCCATACAAACAGTGATGTCAGATATGTAGAACTGGAACAAAAAACCCAGTAAACAGCACGACACAATAAGTGAAGAACTTCAGCCTCCGCGAACCTCGTCTCTTAAACCTGTCCACAGCAAACAGCGGTCATACTGCCGGAACCATTGTTAACATTATCAAGGGGAAACGATCACTTCCTCCGTCAAGTGCCAGATCAGTCGGGCTGTGATGGATATGTGTGCCCGCAGGCCGCCAGCAGCAACAGCCTGGTTGACCAGGTAATCAATAGGCTTGGCTTTGGGTCAGGACGCGAGAATGGGAAAACTTTCGGAGCCAGTCACACATATGTGTTTGTAATGTGTATGTTAGTTACCATTTCGTCCTAGGCACATGTCGATTAGACACTAGGCCTGTTGTGTAGGTGAGTGAGTGTGTGTGTGTGTGTGTACTCACCTAGTTGTACTCACCTAGTTGAGGTTGCGGGGGTCGAGTCCGAGCTCCTGGCCCCGCCTCTTCACTGATCGCTACTAGGTCACTCTCCCTGAGCCGTGAGCTTTATCGTACCTCTGCTTAAAGCTATGTATGGATCCTGCCTCCACTACATCGCTTCCCAAACTATTCCACTTACTGACTACTCTGTGGCTGAAGAAATACTTCCTAACATCCCTGTGATTCATCTGTGTCTTTAGCTTCCAACTGTGTCCCCTTGTTACTGTGTCCAATCTCTGGAACATCCTGTTTTTGTCCACCTTGTCAATTCCTCTCAGTATTTTGTATGTCGTTATCATGTCCCCCCTATCTCTCCTGTCCTCCAGTGTCGTCAGGTTGATTTCCCTTAACCTCTCCTCGTAGGACATACCTCTTAGCTCTGGGACTAGTCTTGTTGCAAACCTTTGCACTTTCTCTAGTTTCTTTACGTGCTTGGCTAGGTGTGGGTTCCAAACTGGTGCCGCATACTCCAATATGGGCCTAACGTATACGGTGTACAGGGTCCTGAACGATTCCTTATTAAGATGTCGGAATGCTGTTCTGAGGTTTGCTAGGCGCCCATATGCTGCAGCAGTTATTTGGTTGATGTGCGCTTCAGGAGATGTGCCTGGTGTTATACTCACCCCAAGATCTTTTTCCTTGAGTGAGGTTTGTAGTCTCTGACCCCCTAGACTGTACTCCGTCTGCGGCCTTCTTTGCCCTTCCCCAATCTTCATGACTTTGCACTTGGTGGGATTGAACTCCAGGAGCCAATTGCTGGACCAGTTCTGCAGCCTGTCCAGATCCCTTTGTAGTTCTGCCTGGTCTTCGATCGAGTGTATTCTTCTCATCAACTTCACGTCATCTGCAAACAGGGACACCTCAGAGTCTATTCCTTCCGTCATGTCGTTCACAAATACCAGAAACAGCACTGGTCCTAGGACTGACCCCTGCGGGACCCCGCTGGTCACAGGTGCCCACTCTGACACCTCGCCACGTACCATGACTCGCTGCTGTCTTCCTGACAAGTATTCCCTGATCCATTGTAGTGCCTTCCCTGTTATCCCTGCTTGGTCCTCCAGTTTTTGCACCAATCTCTTGTGTGGAACTGTGTCAAACGCCTTCTTGCAGTCCAAGAAAATGCAATCCACCCACCCCTCTCTCTCTTGTCTTACTGCTGTCACCATGTCATAGAACTCCAGTAGGTTTGTGACACAGGATTTCCCGTCCCTGAAACCATGCTGGCTGCTGTTGATGAGATCATTCCTTTCTAGGTGTTCCTGATAATCTTCTCCCACTCATTCTCTGATCTGTATAATCTGTCTCCTTTTTTAAAGATTGGGACTACATTTGCTGTCTTCCATCAGGCAACGATAGATGTATTGAATATTGTGTGTGTGTGTGTTATCTGTGTGTGTGTGTGTGTGCACTGTGTGTGTGTGTACTCACCTAATTGTACTCACCTAATTGTAGTTGCAGGGGTCGAGACTCAGTTCCTGGCCCCGCCTCTTCACTGATTGCTACTAGGTCCTCTCTCTCTCTCTGCTTCCTGAGCTTTATCATACCTCTTCTTAAAACTATGTATGGTTCCTGACTCCACTACTTCACTTGCTAGGCTATTCCACTTCCTGACGACTCTATGACTGAAGAAATACTTCCTAACGTCCCTGTGACTCGTCTGAGTCTTCAGCTTCCAGTTGTGACCCCTTGTTCCTGTGTCCCCTCTCTGGAATATCCTATCTCTGTCCACCTTGTCTATTCCCCGCAGTATCTTGTATGTCGTTATCATGTCTCCCCTGACCCTTCTGTCTTCCAGTGTCGTCAGTCCGATTTCCCTCAACCTTTCCTCGTACGACATTCCCCTGAGCTCTGGGACTAGCCTTGTTGCAAACCTTTGTACTTTCTGTGTGTGTGCGTGTGTGTGTGTGTGTGTGTGTGTGTGTGTGTGTGTGTGTGTGTGTGTGTGTGTGTGTGTGTGTGTGTGTGTGTGTGTGGTGTTAGTTACCATTTCGGCATAGGCACATGTCGATTAGACACTAGCCATACCACGGGTGGGATTTGAACCCGCGGTCAGAGAGTCTCAAAACTCCAGACCGTCGCGTTAGCCACTGGACCAGCTAGCCACAATAAGATTCATCCAACTAAGTATATTTCTATACCATAGGAAGGTTAGCATAGGCACCACTGTGATCACAAATGAGTGTGTGTGTGTGTGTACTCACCTAATTGTGGTTTCAGGGGTTGAGACTCATCTCCTGGCCCCGCCTCTTCACTGATCGCTACTGGATCCTCTCTCTCTCTGCTTCCTGAGCTTTGTCATACCTCTTCTTAAAACTATGTATGGTTCCTGACTCCACTACTTCACTTGCTAGGCTATTCCACTTGCTGACAACTCTATGACTGAAGAAATACTTCCTAACGTCCCTGTGACTCGTCTGAGTCTTCAGCTTCCAGTTGTGACCCCTTGTCCCTGTGTCCCCTCTCTGGAACATCCTATCTCTGTCCACCTTGTCTATTCCCCGCAGTATCTTGTATGTCGTTATCATGTCTCCCCTGACCCTTCTGTCCTCCAGTGTCGTCAGTCCGATTTCCCTCAACGTTTCTTCGTACGACATTCCCCTGAGCTCTGGGACAAGCCTTGTTGCAAACCTTTGTACTTTCTCTAACTTCTTGACGTGCTTGACCAGGTGTGGGTTCCAGACTGGTGCTGCATACTCCAGTATGGGCCTAACATACACAGTGTACAGTGTCTTGAACGATTCCTTACTAAGGTATTGGAACGCCATTCTCAGGTTTGCCAGGCGCCCATATGCTGCAGAAGTTATTTGGTTGTGTGCCTCCGGTGACATGCTCGGTGTTATGGTCACCCCGAGGTCTTTCTCCCTGAATGAGGTCTGTAGTCTTTGTCCACCTAGCCTATACTCTGTCTGCGGTCTTCTTTGCCCCTCCCCAATCTTCATGACTTTGCATTTGGCAGGATTGAATTCGAGAAGCCAGTTTCTGGACCACATGTCCTGTCCTCATCCGATTTAATTCTTGTCATCAACTTCACATCATCTGCGAATAGGGACACTACAGAGTCTATTCCTTCCATCATGTAGTTCGCATATATCAAAAATAGCACTGGTCCTAGAACTGACCCCTGTGGGACCCCGCTCGTCACAGGCGCCCACTGTGATACCTCTTCACATACCATGACTCGTTGCTGCCTCCCTGTCAGGTATTCCCTGATCCATTGCAGTGCCCTCCCTGTTACATGCGCCTGATTCTCCAGCTTCTGCACTAATCTCATGTGGGGAACTGTGTCAAAGGCCTTCCTGCAGTCTAGGAAAACGCAATCAACCCACCCGTCTCTCTCGTGTCTTCTGTTACATTGTCATAAAACTCCAGGAGGTTTGTGATACAAGATTTGCCTTCCATGAACCCATGCTGGTTTTCATTTATAATCTTGTTCCGTTCCAGGTGTTCGACCACTCTCCTCCTGATAATCTTCTCCATGGCTTGTGTATGTGTGTGTGCATGTGTGGGAGAAAGAGGGATGGGATTAAGGGGGAGGGGGGATGGGGAGAGAAGGATGAGTGACCCTTAGAAGCGGGAGAGGTGTGTGTGTGTGTGATGGGATTAAAAGGGAGGGGAGGGGAAAGAAGGCTGAAGGTAGAGTGACCGTTTGATAACGGGGTCCTTACGGGCGTGTGTTTGTGTGTGTGCATGTGTGTGTACTCACCTAGTTGTACTCACCTAGTTGAGGTTGCGGGGGTCGTGTCCGAGCTCCTGGCCCTGCCTCTTCACTGGTCGCTACAAGGTCACTCTCCCTGAGCCATGAGCTTTATCATACCTCTGCTTAAAGCTATGTATGGATCCTGCCTCCACTACATCGCTTCCCAAACTATTCCACTTACTGACTACTCTGTGGCTGAAGAAATACTTCCTAACATCCCTGTGATTCATCTGTGTGTTCAACTTCCAACTGTGTCCCCTTGTTACTGTGTCCAATCTCTGGAACATCCTATCTTTGTCCACCTTGTCAATTCCTCTCAGTATTTTGTATGTCGTTATCATGTCTCCCCTATCTGTCCTGTCCTCCAGTGTCGTCAGGTTGATTTCCCTTAACCTCTCCTCGTAGGACATACCTCTTAGCTCTGGGACTAGTCTTGTTACAAACCTTTGCACTTTCTCTAGTTTCTTTACGTGCTTGGCTAGGTGTGGGTTCCAAACTGGTGCCGTGTGTGTGTGTGTGTGTGTATGTGCATGTGTGTGTATATGTGTGTGCGTGTGTACTCGCCTAGTAAGGATGTGTGTGCATGTGTGTATGTATGTATGTGTGTGTGTGTGTGTGTGTGTGTGTGTGTGTGTGTGTGTGTATTGGCCTAGTAGAGGTGTATGTGTGTATATGTGTGCGTATGTGTGTGTGCTCATGTGTTTGGCAGAAATTGGTACTAAGGTCTAAAGCTTTTATAAGTGTCTACCCTTGTGTGTGTGTGTGTGTGTGTGTGTGTGTGTGTGTGTGTGTGTGTGTGTGTGTGTGTGTGTGGTGCTTGTGTGGGCATGTATTTATGTTTCCATGTATACGTATGTGAGTGTGTATAAATTAACCCATTTATTTGCTCACTTAAGTGTATATGTATACAGGAATGTATGCAGGAGTGCATATATATGATGCCATATATATGGTGGCATGTTAATTTGGCTAACATGATCAACCATAGACCACACCATATACCTATATATATATATATATATATATATATATATATATATATATATATATATATATATATATATATATATATATATATAGATATATTTCTATACATTAAGATAGCGTGCAGTGTTCCGTGTTGCAGCAGACTAGCACAACGACCCAGCTTGCCCTTGATACATTAATGTAATATAATGTAGGTTAATCCTGCCCAACTTATCTTGGGTCAACATAAATTTAGTTGGTGCTGCTTAGCATGAATGAATTAGTGCTTATTTAACCATGTTCAGGCTGGTTTTCCAGAGGCTATTCCAAAAATTAATTTACATTTTGCCTATATTTATGTGTGCATTTATAGGTGTACGAATTTCTTTTGGAAATTCTTCACTTATTTGCGTTCCTGACGAGGTACTTTCATGTATGATTTTTTTTTTCGTTCTTTAATTTTTTTATTTTATTTTGCTGTCATGTGCCAGTTTAATTATCATGTGCCAATTTAATTAATCGAATTGTTTTCTGTGAAATAACTGGAGAATGTCTCTTCTGACTACAAATATATCACCGTGTTCGACTTTTTTTTGGTTATAATGTACTTTTGACATCTGTGTGCCCTAGAGACCTGCGAAAATTTAAATTTTGTGTACACTAAGCTTACTTAAAACTTATTTGCTTACTGTACTTACTTTCTTAAAACCTTTCACTCTTCCTTGAAATCAAATTTGGATTGATTTTTGCCCTGAGTAGGTCCCATTTTCTTTTCTTGGTAAAAAGCTGAAA
>NC_091293.1:66858616-66953616 GCF_038502225.1 Cherax quadricarinatus | reverse complement strand
AGATGCAGCTTCCCAACAGTTCAAAGAACAACTGTCAAAAATCGACTCCTGTCTGGATAACTTTCCAGCCCCATCCCCAAACATCTTGCTGCTTGGTGACTTCAATCTAAGACACACAAAATGGAAGAGTATAGCAAATAATGTCGTAGCAGAAATAATCCCTGGAGGTAGCTCAGATGATAGGTCACACACACAGGAGCTGCTGAATTTCTGCAACAAACACACCCTAAGTCAGCAGACAGTGGAGCCAACAAGACTGGAGAACACACTGGACCTTATTTTCACAAATAATGAGGACCTGGTAAGGAATATAACAATTTCAAAAACAACAAATTCTGATCACAATCTAATCGAAGTCCAGACTTGCATGCACAGGAATCCTGATCGGCAGGATGCACACAGTTATGAGGGTACCTTTACCAAATTCAACTTCAACAACAAGAACATCATCTGGGATCAGGTAAACTATGCCCTAAATGAAACGTGCTGGGAGGATATCTTAAATTACATGGACCCTAACCAATGCCTCGAAAAGATCACCCTCCTGGTAACTGAAGTATGTTCAAGGTATATTCCTATAAGACAAAAGAAAAGAAGAAGTAAACTGGAGAGAGAGAGACGCTCCCTCTACAGGAGAAGACGAAGAATCAGTGAACTCCTCAAGAATGACAGATTATCTGATACATGGAAGGAAGTGCTAACAAGGGAAGTGGAAAACATTGAGCTGAAGTTAAAAGACTCATACAGGATTTAGGAGAGACAAGAGGAGCTAAAAGCGATTAATGAAATTGAAAGAAATTCGAAATATTTCTTTTCATATGCCAAAGACAAGTCAAAAACCACTTCTAGTATAGAGCCCCTGCTCAGACAAGATGGATCCTACACTGACGACAACAAAGAAATGTGCGAGATACTGAAATTTCAGTATGACTCAGTGTTCAGCGAGCCACTAACCAGTTTAAAGATAGACGATCGAAACAATTTTTTCATGAATGAGCCTCCAAACCCTGCCAATGTAGGCCAGATTTATGGCATAACTTTAACTCCACTAGACTTTGAGAAAGCCATCAACGACATGCCCATGCACTCAGCCCCAGGCCCAGACTCGTGGAACTCAGTGTTCATTAAAAACTGCCAGAAACCCCTCTCACGGGCCCTAAGTATGCTATGGAGGAGGACCTTAGACACAGGCGAGATTCCAGTCACTAAAAACAACAGATACAGCCCCACTCCATAAAGGTGGCAGCAAAGCAGTAGCTAAGAACTATAGACCAACAGCTTTAACGTCACACATAGCAAACCACCTGGACTCCCAAAAATTGCACAACCCAGGGCAACATGGTTTCAGAGCAGGTTGCTCCTGCCTTTCGCAACTGCTTGACCACTATGATATGGTCCTAGATGCACTGGAAAACAAACAGAAATGCGGATGTAGTATACACAGACTTTGCAAAAGCCTTTGACAAGTGTGACCATGGTGTAATAACACACAAAATGCGTGCTAAAGGGATAACCGGCAAAGTAGGCAGATGGATCTTCAACTTTCTAACCAATCGCACACAAAGATTAGTGGTAAACAGAGTTAAATCAGATGCTGCCATAGTGAAGAGCTCTGTCCCACAAGCCACAGTACTCGCACCTATCCTGTTCCTTATTCTCATATCAGACATAAACAGAGATGTAAACCACAGCACTGTATCATCTTGTGCAGACGGTACTAGGATCTGCATGAGAGTGTCATCCATTGAGAACACGGCAAAGCTCCAAGAAGATATAAACCAAGTTTTCCAATGGCCAACAGAGACAAACAATATGATGTTCAATGAAGACAAATTCCAACTACTCCGTTATGGAAAACTGGAGGAAATAATAACTAGGACTGAGTATACTACAAACTCTAATCACACAATAGCGCGGAAAGGTAATGTGAAGGACCTGGGTGTGGTAATGTCCGAAGACCTCACCTTCAAGGATCACAACAATGCCACTATCACATCTGCGAGGAAACTGATAGGATGGATAATGAGAACATTCAAGACAAGAGATGCTAAGCCAATGATGATCCTTTTTAAATCACTTATTCTTTCTAGGCTGGAATACTACTGTACATTAACATCCCCATTCAAGGCAGGTGAAATTGCAGAGCTAGAGAATGTACAGAGAACCTTTACTGCATGTATAAGTTCCATCAAACAACTTAACTACTGGGAGAGCCTGGAAACACTTGACTTGTACTCACTAGAGCGCAGGCGAGAGAGATATATCATAATCTACACCTGGAAGATTCTAGAGAGACTGTTCCCTAATATGCACACAGCAATCACTCCATACGAAAGCAAAAGACTTGGCAGGAGATGCAACATACCCCCAGTGAAAAGTAGGGGCGTCACTGGTACACGGTAAGTGTCCGGGGCCCAAGACCATTCAACAGCCTCCCACGAGCAATAAGAGGCATTACCGGAGGAACCCTGGTTGTCTTCCAGAGGGAGCTGGACAGATACCTAAAGACGGTGCGGGATCAGCCGGGCTGTGGTTCGTACGTTGGATTGCGTGCGGCCAGCAGTAACACCTTCGTTGATCAGGCACTGATCCACCGGGAGACCTGGTCGTGGACCGGGCCGCGGGGGCGTTGATCCCCGGAATGCCATCCAGGTAGGTAGATCGCTACGCTGCATCTCAGTAAGTTCCATTTGAACATTTTCTGGTGCGATGTCGATGTCCACGTCAAGCGGAGTGACGGTCGGAGATCACTAGTGTGTGAGAGTGACTGTCAGTGAAGCAGAAAGAAAATTCAGCTTCCAAATCACGTATCACAGTCACAAATGTGTTGCTGTCTGTCGGTTTTTAATTTTAAACACACATGTAGTCTTATATAAGGACTTGTAACACTGCTGATACAAAAAATAATAGAGTCGCTGGACGCCACAACTGATGGTAGTTTTGTCAAAAAAAAAAAAAAAAACTGTGGGCCAGGTGTTGCATTAATATTTCTCTCCGGGACTACGGGCTAGAGCATTTTGGGTTATGGGCGGGATCCGGCCCATGAGCTGTAGGTTGCCGACCCCTGGTCTACACGAACCAAACTTGACGATCATGTAATAGAAAAGAACCAGGGGTAGACATAATTATAACATACAAGATACTCAGAGGGTTTAATAGGAAGAATAGGAACAACCTGTTTGAAATACAGAGCAGAGGGACGAGGAACCATAGATGAAAGTGAAAGAAACATGCGCATGTTCCTGCATGTTCGGAAATAATTCTTCAGTTTTAGAGTAGAACATTGCAACTCGTCCTCACATACAGTTTGTAGCAAATTTCTGGAGTTACGTTACAGAGGATAAGTTTAGCTAGGTTAGACAAGCCTGGTCCCAGGCTGGGATGCGGGAGTAGGAAAACTCTCGAAACTCTTCAAAAGTATATCGAAGGTGTGTCCTCTGTCAGATAAAAATTAACCAACTGAAACATACCATAATGTCAATGGCTGAAATATATGTTGAAAGAGATCAAATGTTCTGATGGGCGAACAGAACAGCCACCATCAGAACTAGACAAATCATAATCAGATAACCACTGTTTAAGTGTATTAGACAGTCACCCAGTTGACTGTCTCAGCAACAGTGAGTTACTGTCGCTATTAGGAGGACGGGATGGTAATAAGTGGAATGAGAATACGAAGAAGTATTCGAGACAAACGCTATACACAGTTTTAAGAGTAGACATGATATTGCCCAAGAAGCCAGGAAACAATTCCACCAGCAACTGCACTTTAAAAGCGGGGCCAGGAGCTGAAGCTCCACTTCAGTAAACACAACTCGGAGAGTACACATGTGCAAATATCCTACCTGGAGTCTACCTGGAGGACATTCCGGGGATAAACGCCCCCGCGACCCGGTCCACGACCAGGCTTCCCGGTGGATCAGGGCCTGATCAACGAGGCTGTTACTGTTGGCCGTACGTAGTCCAACGTACGAACCACAGCCCGGCTGATCCGACACCGACTTTAGGCATCTGTCCAGCTCCCTCTTGAAGACAATCAGGGGTCTGCTGGTAATGCCCCTTATGGTTGGTGGGAGGCTGCTGAACAGTCTTGGGCCCCGGACACTTATTTTGCTTTCTCTTAGTGTACCAGTGACACCCCTAGTTTTCACTGGTGGTATGTTGCATCGCCTGCCAAGTCTTCTGCTTCCGCAGGGAGTGATTTCTGTGTGCAGATTAGGATCCAGGTGTAGATTATTATATATCTCTCTCGCCTGCGTTCCAATGAGTACAAGTCAAGTACTTCCAGGCGCTCCCAGTAGTTAAGGTGTTTGATGGAACTTATACGTGCAGTAAAGGTTCTCTGTACATTCTCTAGATCTGTAATTTCACCTGCCTTGAATGGGGATGTTAATGTACAGAAGTATTCCAGCCTAGAGACAATAAGTGATTTAAAAAGGATCATCATTGGCTTAGCATCTCTTGTCTGCTCCCAGTAGTTAAGGTGTTTGATGGAACTTATACGTGCAGTAAAGGTTCTCTGTACATTCTCTAGATCTGTAATTTCACCTGCCTTGAATGGGGATGTTAATGTACAGAAGTATTCCAGCCTAGAGACAATAAGTGATTTAAAAAGGATCATCATTGGCTTAGCATCTCTTGTCTTGAATGTTCTCATTATCCATCCTATCAGTTTCCTCGCAGATGTGATAGTGGCATTAGCACACCCAGGTCCTTCACATTACTTTTCCGCTCTATTGTGTGATTAGAGTTTGTAGTATACTCAGTCCTAGTTATTATTTCCTCCAGTTTTCCATAAAGGAGTAGTTGGAATTTGTCTACAAAAGCCAGGCGAAAAAACAAGAAATATTGTAAATAGGCAAACAACAATCGATATGACAATTATACCCACTCAACATGCTCATTCGTGACAGTAGATGGGCTTAAAAAAAACAATAATTATTAATGCAAAAAGAGGTGTATATGAGTGGTATATGATAATCTTAAAAAGTTGCCATGCATCGGAAAGCATAACATCGACCTTTCCTTACCACACCTAAATTAACAATGATTAGCTATATGCTCATTGGAAAAACTATATATATACATATATATATATATACATATATATATATACATATATATATATATATACATATATATATATATACATATATATATATGTCGTGCCGAATATGTAAAACTGGTCAATTAGCAAGAACTCATTTAAAATTAAGTCCTTTCTGAAATTTTCTCTTATTCGTTTAAAGATATATTTTTTTCATTAATGTTAATGTAAAAAATTTTAATTTTGCACCAAAAGAATCTTAGAAAACTTAACTAACCTTATTATAACAAGAGCAATTTATTTTAGCCTAACCCAACTAAATATATTTTAAATACGTTTACAATAATTTAGTACTAAACAAACACAATCAAATATATTTTTTTTTCGTCTGGTTCAGAATGATTTTGGTGAAATTATTGCATACACAAATTTTCACTTGTCCTGTATGGCAAGATGAACGTTGCTATTTAAGCCAAGATCGCAAGTTCTGCCTATTCGGCACGACATATATATATATATATATATATATATATATATATATATATATATATATATATATATATATATATATATATATATATATATATATATATATTTATATATATATATATGAAAAGTTGTAAGCTTTCTCCCTGAAAGCTGGCTGACTTGGATCAACGTCTAGCGCAAGCTGGGCGCCAAGGTATTAGTCCAGTGTGGTGAGAATGGTAAGGCACTGCGTACCTTGTTCCAAGGTTCGTAAGTTCGAGTCTCCTTCGGCCAGAGATCAGTGTGTGTGTAGATTTCGCCTGCTCTTGCGAATTCCTCACATATATATATGTCGTGCCGAATAGGCAGAACTTGCGATCTTGGCTTAAATAGCAACGCTCATCTTGCCATATAGGACAAGTGAAAATTTGTGTATGTAATAATTTCGCCAAAATCATTCTGAACCTAACGAAAAGAATATATTTCACTGTGTTTGTTTAGTATTAAATTACTGTAAACAAATCTAAAATATATTTAATTGGGTTAGGTTAAAATAAATTGTTCTTGTTATAATAAGGTTAGGTAAGTTTTCTAAGTTCCTTTTGGTGCAAAATTGTAAATTTTTACATCAACATTAACGAAAAAAATATATCTTTAAACCTATAAGAGAAAATTTTAGAAAGGACTTAATTTTAAATGAGTTCTTGCTAATTGACCAGTTTCACATATTCGGCACGACATATATATAATGTATATTAAAAAACTGAGAAAATAATTAATGAGATAATTCTAATTCTAATGGGTTCCAGCACACAGTGAATTACTCTTACATGATAAAGCAGATAAATTAGCCAAAGAACGTACCTTGAACGATAATGTAGAATATAACCTAAGTAATATCTGTGTCAGGCATTAGGACTTGTAGTTTAGGGAAGACATAAATATTGACTGAATGACACTGGCATACAGATCTATAACTCACTATAAAATGAACGTAGATAAACACATATACGAAGCAACTCGCAGTGCAGACTGATTTTGTAGTATGCAGGCTTAGGCTCCGTTATACACCACTACAAACTATATATTCTCAATGTTGCTACAACTGATTTCAGATCAAACTTGTTTATCTGAAAAAAATATTGAAATTCATTACTGTTCGTCCTATTGTTCCTTTCATTAATTATTTACTCAAAACACATGTAGTGAATTCTTTGAGGTTAGTTTGATATATGTAATTCTCCGTTTAAGTTGTTTGCAGTTTTATATATTTTTCTTGCTATTATCTAAGACCGCATTTACCAGTCAATTTGAATATATTTCATTCATTGCGTTTTTGGCCAATGATCTCAACTAATTATCTTATGGTAATTACTTGAGATCTCCTCTACATTGTTTGCATTAAGTAATTTAAGCCAGTTTACATCACCGATATGTTATCCAATCTTTTCAATAACTGCTGCTTGGTTTACCTGGAGTTTACCTGGAGGGTATTCAGGGGATCAACGCCCCCGCGGCCCGGTCCGTGACAAGGCCTCCTGGTAGTTGGGAACTCTCGTAAAAATGGGCCTCGCTGGAGGAGGTCACAACAATGTCTCGTACAAGAAAATAATTAAAAGGCACAATACTGTAACTGGAACATTACACAAATAACCTGCACATAGGAGAAAAGACTTCGATGTTTCGGCCTCAGTCGGGTCGAAACATCGTCATAAGTTTCTTTCAATATGCGGGTTGTGTGTATAACATCCAGTACATTTGCTACGGGAGTTGTAGTCGTGTCAACCTGTCTTAAGAAGTTACTATCACACTGACATTAGCTCTGGAAATAATGTCAACTAACACGAGCAGATAGTGAAAGAAACACACAGGTACGAAACGTGCTTTTATGACAACGTTTCGCTCTGTGTTTTTTTTTTTCAAGTCCTTCTCTTGATAGAGCCCCATGTAGGCTAAAATGTCGTCCCAAAAAAAGCTTGCTCTGGTTAGGTTAGGTTAGGTTAGGTACGTCAGGAAACAGGATAAGTGTTTCCTGACGCGGGTCTGGACTTGGTTGTATTGTTTAGTGGTGCTGCTGGCAGCATACAAGTGTGTAGTGCCACGAGAGAGAGAGAGAGAGAGAGAGAGAGAGAGAGAGAGAGAGAGAGAGAGAGAGAGAGAGAGAGAGAGAGAGAGAGAGAGAGAGAGAGAGAGCAAGGAAAAACAAGAGCTAGAGGGGGATAAACGAAGCGTGGTGACAGAGAGTGGATGTGGGAGACAGAGCGAGACACACCATGAAGGAGACAGAAAAACTGCATGAAAGATAGTAGCAATTGTCTCATTCCTCACAATCTCACCTCCGCCCCCCTCTCTCCCCTCCTCAACTCCCCCCTCCTCCAACACCCTCCCTCCACCACTCCTCCACCACCCTCCCATTCACCACCCCTCCAGCACCCCCAGTCCTCGAACACCCCTCCAGTACCCTCCACCACCCCTCCTGTACCCCTCCTCCACCCCTCCAGTACCCCTCCAGCACCCTTCACCACCCCTCCTCCACCCCTGCACCACCACCCCTTCGCCACCACCCATCCACCACCACACCTCCATTTCACTCCACTACCATTAATCCCTTCCTCCACTACCCCTCCCCCACCCATCCACCACCACCCCTACACAACCCCTCCACCACCTCCATTCCTCCACCATCCCTTTACCTACCTGGAGGGCATTCCGGGGATAAACGCCCCACCGGCCTGGGCCACGACCAGGCCTCCCGGTGGATCAGGGCCTGATCAACGAGGCTGTTATTGCTGGCCACACGTAGTCCAATGTATGAACCACAGCCCAGCTGATCCGGCACTGACTTTAGGTAACTGTCCAGCTCCCTCTTCAAGACAATCAGGGGTCTATTGGTAATGCCCCCTATGGCTGGTGAGAGGCTATTTAACGGTCTTGGGCCCCGAACACACATTGTGTTTTCTCTTAGTGTACCAGCGGCGCCCTACTTTTATCTGGGGTATGTTGCATCGCCTGCCAAGTCTTTTGCTTTCGTAGGGAGTGATTTCTGTGCGCAGATTAGGAACCAGTCCCTCCAGTGAGTACAAGTTAAGTGCTTCCAGGCGTTCCCAGCAGCTAAGGTGTTTGATGGAACTTATACGTGCAGTAAAGGTTCTCTGTACATTCTCTAGATCTGTAATTTCACCTGCCTTGAATGGGAATGTTAATGTACAGCAGTATTCCAGCCTAGAGTGAACAAGTGATTTAAAAAGGCTCATCACTGGCTTGGCATCTCTTGTTTCCTCGCAGATGTGATAGTGGCATTGTTGTGGTCCTTGAAGGTGAGGTCTTCGGACATTACCACACCCAGGTCCTTCACATTACTTTTCCGCTCTATTGTATGAGTAGAGTTTGTAGTATACTCAGTCCTAGTTATTATTTCCTCCAGTTTTCCATAACGAAGTAGTTGGAATTTGTCTTCATTGAGCATCACGTTGTTCTCTGTTGCCCATTGGAAAACTTGGTTTATATCTTCTTGGAGCTTTGCCGTGTCCTCAATGGATGACACTCTCATGCAGATCCTCCGCTCACATAATGACTAAGAACATGCTCATTAGAGAAGCAAGATAAAAATACAAAAATCCGGGAAAGAGGAATTAATGTACAATTGCTATGGATTCCATCACACATTGGATTACTCCTTTATGATAAAGTTGATATGCTAGTCAAGAAGAGCACCCTGAAGAAGACTGAAGAATATAACTTTGGTATATCTGTGTCTAGCATTAGGAAAAATATTAGTAAAGAAGGAAATAATGAAACTGAATGTTATAAGAATGCAATTAGAAGCCTGAGTAGATCTGTAACATGAAAGTAGATAATTACGTTAATGAGGCAACTTGCGATGTGAACAGACTGACTGACTGATGCTGTAGTAGTTAAACTTAAACTTGGCAACAAGTACTTCTGGCAGTTTGGTAGACACAGAGATGGTGATTAAACCAAATGCAAAGTATGTGGCCATCCCTATTGTCACTATCTTGAACACTATGGGCTTAATTGTCCGCTTATGCGATGTGTCAAGATATCTTATTAATGAAAATAAGATATCAGACACATTAAGCAAATTTCCTTAATTTGCTTACAACAGATACGTGAAATGTAGATATAAATCCACATGTACTCCTGTTATCCCTTTTGGATCCTAGTTCCTAGGCCTCTGTGTATCCACATGGTCCTGCGCTAGCGTCCACAGGATGAATGTAGTGTACGTAATAAACTAGCAGCTTCTGTGTGTGTGTGTGTGTGTGTGTGTGTGTGTGTGTGTGTGTGTGTGTGTGTGTGTGTGTGTGTGTGTGTGTGTGTGTGTGTGTGTGTGTTGTACATGTGTGGTATATGTGTGTGTGTATGTACTCACCTGTATATACATATACTTACCTATATGTGGTTGCAGGGGTCAAGTCACGGCTCTTGGCTCCGCCTCTTCACTGGTGTGTGTGTGTGTGTACTCACCTATTTGTGGTTTCAGGGGTAGAGTCTTAGCTCCTGGCCCCTGTGTGTGTGTGTGTGTGTGTGTGTGTGTGTGTGTACGTGTTCATTTTTATGTGCGTGTTAGTACCTAGAATATAAGTACTTCTATGTGGTTACAGATGTAGAGTCATAGCTCCTGGCTCTGCTTTTCAGTTTGCTGTTTACCAGATTCACTCCTTCCTAATCTCGTGGGCTCTAACATACTTTCTTTTACATCCGTGTGTGGAGCCTGCCTCCACCAATACTTCCTGACATTCCTGTGGCTCATTTGTGTCTTTAGCTTCTGAATGTTCACTGATGTTCCTGTTTCCCGGTCATTTCGGATGAGCACTTTGTATGTTGGTATTATGTCTCCCTAGTTTCTTTGTTCTTGAATGTTTTCAGATTTGGTTCAGTTAGTCTCTCTCACAACTCATTCTCCGTAGCTCTGGAACAAGGCTCGTTGCATACCTCTGCACTTTACACAAATAACCCATCACGTAGGAGACCGAAACTTATGACGACATTTAAGTCCGACTTGGACCATTAACTAGTCACACAGAAGCGGGAAGGGAAGGGAGCCAGAATATATACAAGAGGTGGGGCGGGGCGGGGCAGGAAGAGGAGAGAATAGTATAAAATGGTAATAGTAGTAATACTAGTTGTAGTGGTGGTGGAAGTGGTGGTGGTAGTAGTAGTAGTAGTAGTAGTAATTGTTGTTGTTGTTGGTGTTCGTGTTGGTGTTGGCATGGTAGAAGTAACAGCTGAAGTATAAACAGCGCAACAGTAATAGAGGGGGCAATAAGAAGGAAGTAGGGGTAGTGAAAAGAGGACCATAGGGTGAAGACTTAGCGATGAGACAATAGTAGTAGTAGTGTCAGCGTAGTTGCTGATCCCCTGTATATGTTTACCTGGAGTTTACCTGGAGAGAGTTCCGGGGGTCAACGCCCCCGCGGCCCGGTCTGTGACCAGGCCTCCTGGTGGATCAGAGCCTGATCAACCAGGCTGTTGCTGCTGGCTGCACGCAAACCAACGTACGAGCCACAGCCCGGCTGATCAGGAACTGACTTTAGGAGCTTGTCCAGTGCCAGCTTGAAGACTGCCAGGGGTCTGTTGGTAATCCCCCTTATGTGTGCTGGGAGGCAGTTGAACAGTCTCAGGCCCCTGACACTTATTGTATGGTCTCTTAACGTGCTAGTGACACCCCTGCTTTTCATTGGGGGGATGGTGCATCGTCTGCCAAGTCTTTTGCTTTCGTAGTGAGTGATTTTCGTGTGCAAGTTCGGTACTAGTCCCTCTAGGATTTTCCAGGTGTTTATAATCATGTATCTCTCCCTCCTGCGTTCCAGGGAATACAGGTTTAGGAACCTCAAGCGCTCCCAGTAATTGAGGTGTTTTATCTCCGTTATGCGCGCCGTGAAAGTTCTCTGTACATTTTCTAGGTCGGCAATTTCACCTGCCTTGAAAGGTGCTGTTAGTGTGCAGCAATATTCCAGCCTAGATAGAACAAGTGACCTGAAGAGTGTCATCATGGGCTTGGCCTCCCTAGTTTTGAAGGTTCTCATTATCCATCCTGTCATTTTTCTAGCAGATGCGATTGATACGATGTTATGGTCCTTGAAGGTGAGATCCTCCGACATGATCACTCCCAGGTCTTTGACGTTGGTGTTTCGCTCTATTTTGTGGCCAGAATTTGTTTTGTACTCTGATGAAGATTTAATTTCCTCATGTTTACCATATCTGAGTAATTGAAATTTCTCATATGTATATGTTATCTGAGTATCATAGTTAGTACTATCCATATGTTTTACTTACACGACCCCTTGCTAGGCCCAGTGACTAGTTTGTGTGACGTCACGTGATGCCGCATGAGTGCGTGGGATGCGCTGCATCGGCCTCACTTCCCGGCAGGCCTAGCAGGCGACAGGACAGGCAGTTTGGGCTCTCCCTCTTCACACTCTGCTAATATATGTGTTACCATCCAACAAGTGTGTTTAACTTCAACCATCAAATCTCCACGAACCCTCACAACAATTGGTAGTAGTACTAATAGTTAAGGTAGTATAAAAACATGAGGAAATATGAGCACTGCACGAAGGAAAGACCAAATCCCAGCTGGACAGAACCCTAATAGGCAGGGAACATTCACCACGTGATCTCCACAGAGGCTAGAGTCCCCTAACAATACTACGGTGTAAAAGTATCAGGGAATTGATTGTCACCAGATACTACGGTTACAGACTGAATCCTGAGGCCTTGTATCATAATTCTATCACAACTACTATCCCATTTCTCTCAAACAAGATATTTTAGAAATTCAGGCTATTACAGAGTTGACTCAGCTTCTGGCCAGTGAAGAGGTGGATCCACTGATATATGGATCAGTCTCTCCTGTCTTCCAGATCCTCTTCTTAGAGCTATGTATGGATCCTGCCTCTACTGCCACACATCCTGACCTCAGTGATGTGCTCACCAGTGCTGTGGAGGGCACTACTATACATCCTGACCTCAGTGATGTGCTCACCAGTACTGTGGAGGCTACTGCTACACATCCTGACCTCAGTGATGTGCTCACCAGTGTTGTGGAGGCCACTACTACACATCCTGACCTCAGTGATGTGCTCACCAGTGCTGTGGAGGCCACTATTACACATCCTGACCTCAATGATGTGCTAACCAGTGCTGTGGAGGTCACTACTACACATCCTGACCTCAGTGATGTGCCCACCAGTGCTGTGGATGTGACTGCTACACATCATCTTCGTTCATTGATGTTTGACAGGACAATATTCTAATATACACAATGTGTCCATCTTCCTCTCAGTCAAGTGTATAAGACCTGGAGAAAAATCATGCTGGAAAGGCATCGTAAAATGATGGCGACCTCCGCATGATTAATCATCCTCAAATTAACCTAAATCCTCCTCCCTGTTATTCTCAAATCTCACTTACTATCATCCTTGCTTTCTCCTTCATCTATCATCTCGTTATTTCCCCCTCCATTTATTATCTCCCCCGTCATCCCTCCTCCATTCATCATCCCTTCTAAATTGATCATCCTTTCTCTGTTTATCATTCCTGCTCTGTTTATTATCCTTTCTCATCTCCCTCCATTTATTATCTTTCCTCTACTATCATTTATCATTATGCACCCTCTCCTTTTTCATTTGCAGTGCTTCTTCCTGCACGCTTTATTTCTCTCCCTTCTCTATTTTCTCCCCTCCATTTATTATCAATCCTCCTCCTCCTCCTCCATTTATCATATCACGTCAATTTATTATTCCACATCTTCCTCCATTTATCTATCCTTCATTTATTATCTGCCTTTTATTCATTATCCGTTCTCTATTTATTATCCTTCTCTTCCGCCTGTTATCTCCTCCACCTAATATCTCTCCCCCTCCTCCACCATGTACCTCCTACAATTATTATCTCTTCTGCTCCATTTATCACTCCTCCTTCTCCATTTCGTTCTTGGCAGACGCGTCGTCTCTCACACATCTGGTGTTTGTAAACAAGTGTGTGGTAGCCTCCTCTCCCTCGCTCTCCCCTTCCTTCCCCCTTCACTCTACCCTTCCTTCCCCCTCACTCTTTCCCCTATCTCCTCTTCCTCTCTCTCTTTCTGTTTCTGCCCTTCCTTCTCCTCTCACTTTACCATTCCTTCCACCTCACTATCTCCTCTTCCTTCCCCTCACTCTCCCCTCCCTCCTCTTCCTCACCCCCTCCCCTGCCTTCCTCGATATTTCCTGTTTTCTGTAGATAAATTTCAGTGTTAATAATTAAATGACTCACTGATATATGGATCATTAGGTTTAATGCCTATCGACTGTACGTAGGTTGCATGTCTCCTGCGTACGTACATCCAGCCAAGAACACTTTCGTCCCTATACTAAGGGGAAAAAAAGAACTCTCGGTATATATATATATATATATATATATATATATATATATATATATATATATATATATATATATATATATATACCTTTCGATGTATATACACAGAGAGTTACACCTCTCAGTGTATATAACCTGTCGAACGATAAAGGGTAATTATTTCGCTACACATTATTCATTACAGGTTTAATTAAAGAAAAAATCAGATACAATAGAATACGGAAGAAAACATTTATGATATAAATTTTAAGTATGCAGCTTTAGAAACTGTAAAACTACAATAGATAGTTGGGCTAAAACTCTTGAAAAAGCTAGGTCATAGCTGTGAAGCTGCTGGCTCCAAGAATACCAAGATGTTAAAATGCTAGGATATAGATGTGATATTGCCAGGTCAAACCTGTGAAACTACTTCCGGTAGATTACTTGTTTAAGATTCATGTGGTCACTGCCGCCAGGCACCAGACCAGGTTCTCATGTGCATGAGCAGTCAGGTTGTCCTTGCTGGCCGCAAGCTTGAAATTGTCCAGAAGTGAATGCTGTCAGGGGGGTCAAGACGTGAAATGAGGTGAGGTAGGAAAATAACTTTAAAAATGCCTCAGCAAACATAGAAGGTATGATAGAGAGAGAGACAGAGAGAGGGGTTGTGGGGGGGGGGGGAAGACAACACCTGTAGGTGCAGACATGTGTTCATGTCTGCTGGGAAAAATTATTTGTCAGGACAATAGGAAGTGAAGTGAATACACATTATCCTCCCCCTCAAGGTTTAACATCCCCTCCCCTCCCACTCAAGATATAACTCCCCTCCCACGCAAGTCATAACTCCCCTCCCACGCAAGATATAACTCCCCTCCCACGGAAGATATAACTCCCTCCCACGTAAGATATAACTCCCCTCCCACGCAAGATATAACTCCCCTCCCACTCAAGATATAACTCCCCTCCCACGCAAGATATAACTCCCCTCCGACGCAAGATATAACTCCCCTCCCACTCAAGATATAACTCCCCTCCCACTCAAGATATAACTCCCCTCCCACGCAAGATATAACTCCCCTCCCACTCAAGATATAACTCCCCTCCCACGCAAGATATAACTCCCCTCCCACGCAAGATATAACTCCCCTCCCACCCAAGATATAACTCCCCTCCCACGCAAGATATAACTCCCCTCCCACGGAAGATATAACTCCCTCCCACGTAAGATATAACTCCCCTCCCAAGCCAGATAAAACTCCCCTCCCACGCAAGATATAACTCCCCTCCCACCCAAGATATAACTCCCTTCCCAAGCAAGATACAACTCCACTCCCACACAAGATATAAATCCCCTCCCACGCAAGATATAACTCCCCTCCCACTCAAGATATAACTCCCCTCCCACTCAAGATATAACTCCCCTCCCACGCAAGATATAACTCCCCTCCCACGCAAGATATAACTCCCCTCCCACTCAAGATATAACTCCCCTCCCACTCAAGATATAACTCCCCTCCCACTCAAGATATAACTCCCCTCCCACGCAAGATATAACTCCCCTCCCACGCAAGTCATAACTCCCCTCCCACGCAAGTCATAACTCCCCTCCCACGCAAGTCATAACTCCCCTCCCACGCAAGTCATAACTCCCCTCCCACGCAAGATATAACTCCCCTCCCACTCAAGATATAACTCCCCTCCCACTCAAGATATAACTCCCCTCCCACTCAAGATATAACTCCCCTCCAACGCAAGATATAACTCCCCTCCCACTCAAGATATAACTCCCCTCCCACTCAAGATATAACTCCCCTCCCACTCAAGATATAACTCCCCTCCCACGCAAGATATAACTCCCCTCCCACTCAAGATATAACTCCCCTCCCACGCAAGATATAACTCCCCTCCCACGCATGTCATAACTCCCCTCCCACGCAAGTCATAACTCCCCTCCCACTCAAGATATAACTCCCCTCCCACTCAAGATATAACTCCCCTCCCACTCAAGATATAATCCCCTCCCACTCAAGATATAACTCCCCTCCCACGCAAGATATAACTCCCTCCCACGCAAGTCATAACTCCCCTCCCACGCAAGTCATAACTCCCCTCCCACGTAAGATATAACTCCCCTCCCACGCAAGATATAACTCCCCTCCCACGCAAGATATAACTCCCCTCCCACGCAAGATATAACTCCCCTCCCACCCAAGATATAACTCCCCTCCCACACAAGATATAACTCCCCTCCCACACAAGATATAACTCCCCTCTCAGGCAAGATATAACTCACCTCCCACAAAAGATATAACTCCCCTCCCACGTAAGATATAACTCCCCTCCCACGCAAGATATAACTCCCCTCACATGCAAAGTACAACTCCCCTCCCACGCAAAGTATAACTCCCCTCCCACACAAGACATAACTCTCGTCCCACGCAAGGTATAACTCCCCTCACACGCAAGGTATAACTCCCCTCCCACGCAAAGAATAACTCCCCAGACACACATGGTATAACTCCCCTCACACGCAAGGTATAACTCCCCTCACACGCAAGGTATAACTCCCCTCCCACACAAGATATAACTCCCCTCACACGCAAGGTATAACTCCCCTCCCACGCAAGATATAGCTCCCCTCACACGCAAGATATAACTCCCCTCACACGCAAGGTATAACTCCCCTCCCACGCAAGGTATAACTCCCCTCACACGGAAGGTATAACTCCCCTCCCAAGCAAGGTACAACTCCTCTCCCACACAAGATATAACTCCCCTCCCATGCAAGATATAACTCCCCTCACACGCAAGGTATAACTCCCCTCCCACGCAAAGCATAACTCCCCACCCACGCAAGATACAACTCCCCTCCCACACAAGTTATAACTCCCCTCCCACGCAAGGTATAACTCCCCTCCCACGAAAGGTATAACTCCCCTCCCACACAAGATACAACTCCCCTCCTACGCAAGGTATAACTCCCCTCCGACGCAAAGAATAACTCCCCTTCCATGCAAGATATAACTCCCCTCCCACACAAAGTATAACTCCACTCCCACGCAAGATATAACTCCCCTCTCACACAAGATATAACTCCCCTCCCACGCTAGATATAACTACCCTCGCACGCAAGGTATAACTCCCCACCCACGCAAGACATAACCCCCTTCCCACACAAGATACAACTCCCTTCCCACACAAGATATAAATCCCCTCCCACGCAAGGTATAACTCTCCTCCCACGCAAAGAATAACTCCCCTCCAACGCAAGATATAACTCCCCTCCCAGGAAGGAATAACTCCCCTCCCACACAAGATATAACTCCCCTCCCACACAAGATATAACTCCCCTCCCACAAAAGATATAACTCCCCTCCCACACAAGATATAACTCCCCTCCCACACAAGATATAACTCCCCTCCCAGGCAAGATATAACTCACCTCCCACAAAAGATATAACTCCCCTCCCACACAAGATATAACTCCCCTCCCACACAAGATATAACTCCCCTCCCACACAAGATATAACTCCCCTCCCACACAAGATATAACTACCACACAAGATATAACTCCCCTCCCACACAAGATATAACTCCCCTCCCACACAAGATATAGCTCCCCTCCAACACAAGATATAACTCACCTCCCACACAAGATATAACTCCCCTCCCACACAAGATATAACTCCCCTCCCACACAAGATATAACTCCCCTCCCACACAAGATATAACTCCCCTCCCACACAAGATATAACTCCCCTCCCACACAAGATATAACTCCCCTCCCACACAAGATATAACTCCCCTCCCACACAAGATATAACTCCCCTCCCACACAAGATATAACTCCCCTCCCACACAAGATATAACTCCCCTCCCACACAAGATATAACTCCCCTCCCACACAAGATATAACTCCCCTCACACACAAGATATAACTCCCCTCCCACACAAGATATAACTCCCCTCCCACACAAGATATAACTCCCCTCCCACACAAGATATAACTCCCCTCCCACACAAGATATAACTCACCTCCCACACAAGATATAACTCACCTCCCACACAAGATATAACTCACCTCCCACACAAGATATAACTCCCCTCCCACACAAGATATAACTCACCTCCCACACAAGATATAACTCACCTCCCACACAAGATATAACTCACCTCCCACACAAGACCTCCCACACAAGATAACTCCCCTCCCACACAAGATATAACTCCCCTCCCACACAAGATATAACTCCCCTCCCACACAAGATATAACTCCCCTCCCACACAAGATATAACTCACCTCCCACACAAGATATAACTCCCCTCCCACACAAGATATAACTCCCCTCCCACACAAGATATAACTCCCCTCCCACACAAGATATAACTCCCCTTCCACACAAGATATAACTCACCTCCCACACAAGATATAATTCCCCTCCCACACAAGATATAACTCCCCTTCCACACAAGATATAACTCAAAAAAGCGAAAGGAGATAGGAAAGGAAACAAGGATGGAACCAGCAGAGGTCAGTCAGAGCAGAACAGAGCAGCAAGGGCAAGCACACACACAACTATCCTCAGAACCCCACAACCTATCACACCATCCCAACACAAACTACAATCCATACCCACAGCTTCCACCCAACCCCCAATCAAAGAATCCCACAGTATGCTACCAGGTCTCCCACCCCCACAGGCCCCCAAACCACAGTATTGGAAAGGAAATTGAAGGTATGGTACACAAACGCTGATGGAATAACAAACAAGTGGGAGGAGTGGCACGAAAGAGTCAAAAAGACATCACCGGACATCATAGCGCTCACAGAAACCAAGCTTACAGGAATGATAACAGATGCCATCTTTCCAACAGGATACCAGATCCTGAGGAGAGACAGAAGGAACAGGGGGGTGGAGGAGTGGCACTGCTGATCAAACACCGATGGAATTTTGATGAGCTGGAGAGAGGAGACAGTGGAGAAGAAAGTGATTACATAGCGGGAATGCTTCACTCTGGAGGTCCCAAGGTGGTAATAGCAGTGATATATAACCCACCACAGAACACAGGAGACCAGGGCATAAGTATGATGAGAGCAATAGAGCGATGGTTGACACACTGGCTGCAGTGGCCAGAAGAGCTCATGCATGCAGGGCAAAGCTCCTGATCATGGGCAACTTTAACCACAAGGAGATCGACTGGGAGAACTTGGAGCCACATGGGGGCCAAGATACATGGAGGGCTAAGATGATGGAGGTGGTACTGGAAAACTTCATGTACCAACACGTAAGGGACACTACAAGAGAGAGAGAAGAGGATGAGCCAGCAAGACTGGACTTAGCATTCACCTTGAGCAGTGCAGATATTGAGGACATCACATATGAAAGACCCCTTGGGGCCAGCGATCATGTGGTTTTGAGCTTCGAATACACAGTAGAGCTACAAGTGGAGGGGGAAGCAGGAAGGCCAGGACAAATGAAACCAAACTACGGGAAAGGGGACTACACGGGAATGAGGAACTTCCTGAACGAGGCTCAGTGGGACAGAGAACTGGCAGGGAAGCCAGTTAATGAGATGATGGAATATGTAGCAACAATGTGCAAGGAGGCTGAAGAGAGGTTTGTACCCAAGGGAAACAGGAATAATGAAAAAGCCAGGATGAGCCCATGTGTAGAGAAATTTTCTCCAGGAGGGGGTATCAGCTCCCTTCAGCCCCTTCAGCCCCTTTCAGTCCTGAGGGGCCCAGCCCTCTCAGAAGGGGCAAGCGTCTTGTTTACTGCTACAGTGATTAATTGATCGCAGATGCAGTACGAGTATGTGACGTGGTCAAGCGACCGCTGTTCCTTGCAGTCCAGTGTTGCAGAGAGTATTTTAATAAGAGACAGTACATCTCTTACTTTAGCAGGACAATTAAGGAAAATCCTGCTCCCACTTTATTACCATAGTAAAGATAGTGGACATTGTTGTCTATGCTTAAGACAGCAAGATTTAAACATTCTGCTTTGCTTCATCGAGGAAGTGGCAAGGAAGCAAAAGTACTATGTCAGCTTTTCCTTGTGCTAGGGGAGTAACGGCGTGGGGCGCTGTGGCGTCTTCAGATTACTTTTGACTCTACTGAGAGTGACACTGACGCCAGGATAACCAACAAAGAACGATCTGTGCGTTAGTGTGAACAAAGTGTCTCATAAAACACAATAAACACTTAAGAGAAGTGCGATCAGCTTCTTTAGTGATAAGATTGTGAATAATAAAGACAAATCTTGTGGAACATAGTGTACCAGTGTGTGTATTCCTAGACTATGGAAGACGTGGACATCCAAGGACACTTCAGCTTCTATCAAGTCACCGATATCTGTCGAAGGTGTGAAGAACACCATAGCTCACGCTACAAGAGCAAGGTAGGTTACGAATTTCTTGTAGTATGGGGGACTGCGCAGTTCTTGAGTCGCAAGGAGTTTGTAATCAACCTATAGTCGGCAGTAAGGTGCAGACTTTTGAGTCCAAACAAGTATGTAATTTGTCAGCCATCAGTGAATGAAATATGCTGACATAACACCCCCTAGGGGTAATTTATAATCTTACAAATTATAACTCTTTACAGCCCATTGAGAGATGACTTCGACAGCTTCTCAAGACCTCGTCTGCAGGGGCGGCTGTGCAGGCGATGAGCTGTCTTTCTAAGTACAAACTCTTTAAACTTAGCTGGTAATGCCATTTCTCAACATAAATGGTCGTGCTCGAACCGGATAAAGGCCACACTGTGGTCCAAATATGTTGTACTACAGTGTACAAATAACCTACGAGCCAAGGTCCTTCGAAAAACGCTGTAAAACTAGTGTTTTACAATTTTAATCAGTATAAATGAGTCCCTCCAGACTCAATCACAGAGAATGGGCAGCCAAAAGAAAACGGACGCTCACCCAGCATTCACCCAAAGAAAACGGGAGCTGGGTGACTCACCCAACAAGAAAAAGGGGGATGGCACCCTGCATCCACTGCTCCAAACTCGAAGAAGTGCTGACTAAGACAACAACAACCCAAGTGATGTTCGGTTTGTCTGAGTGTATATACACATAGTGTTTATAATATTTATAGACAGAAATTAAGAGACAAGATTGTGTTAAAGTTTGTTTCTTATAGATCTACCTGTTATATTAAAGGAACTTATATATAAAGTGTAAGCTTTCAAATATATATTAACAGTGACATTTATATATGTGTAAGTAATATTCACGTGTGATTTACAGTTATACAGTGACATTTATAGTGTATAGTGAATGAAGTGTATAACATCGTTATTTACTGCCCTGCTGCAGCTGCAGCTGCAGCAAGCAGCAACAAGGCTGCTCCTATATCTTGCCGTCCCCTGGGCCTATCCGAACTCCAGTGATGGCCAAATTTGCAAGTACTGCTGCAACAACATGCAAGTTAACTATAGTTACATAAAAACTGACGGTGACGACAACGAAATGGACTAAATATGACAGAAGAGGGACCGGCATTCAAGTACCAGACCTGCTGCCAGACGTGAACCAGACACGAGACGTTTTCCACTAAATGAAATAACTGACCTCCATATCAACTGCACCAGTGTTTAACGGGAAGACAACATGGCAGAAATCCCGATCAACTAAATCTCCAAGGAAATGCCAGGTCTGTAGGACTTTTTTCGTCAGTGCCAAACGAGGGAAAGATTTGAGCCTTTAAACATGGCTGACCGGCATTCAAACAGCCGCTACTGCCAGACGTACAACTAGCGAAGTGAAATTCTCATCTTTACTGACGTTCATCTGTTGACAGTAGCATCATATCTGTACCACCATCATATCACCTGTACCAGTGCTAACGAGAGGGAAACACAGGAGACATCGTCAAATCAACAGTACAAAACTCCAAGGTATAGGACGGTTATCCCTCAGTGCCAGTCGTGGGAAAGAAGTGAATAGTTAAATAGTCAAGGTTAATGTTTTAGTAGCTGACATATATTCAGCTGACCAGTGTACAGTGAGAGAATCATAGCAGAAAAAGCCAAATATATCTATAAACTCAAGGAAAGTCAGGTGGTGTTACTCCCCTCAGTGTTTTAAAAATGGCTGAGTCAGCAAAACAGGTCAGGAGACAACAACACGACACAACCCCCGATAAATGGAATTGAGGGGGATTTGGAAGGATAAAACCATTGATTAAACCTTTCTGGTCTACCAGAATGGAAAGGAGTTAGAAGTTAATTGGTGAAGCCAGACTGTGAAGTGAGGTGGGTAGGGGAGGGTGTAATAAAGGGTTAAATGTAAGGGTGTTGTGAAGTTAAGGGAAAAGTGAGCAGTGAAGAGGGTTTTGAAGAGGAAATTTTACTAGTAATTCAGTGTAATTAAAGCAGATACTAAGTGTAATAGGGACTGGAAAAGAGAAATAAATATTATTGTATATGAGTAAAAGAGCGAAGAGCGAAAATGGCAGGCATTAGAGGGGTACAGGCTGCCATAATTATATTTATATTTCTTCTTCAATTCCATGAAGAAAGAAATCAGTCATGGGGGTTGGAAAAGGTGAATGGAGTAACAGCGCCCTGGACAGTAAAAGCCCAACAGTTGCCATCCTACCAGAAAAGTAAACCTCACTATCGCCGCAAGGTATGGCAACACCGCATACCCAAACAAAAACAATGGCACACAGCTCTTATTGTAGTGCTCTTAAGTGGTGATATCCAAATTAATCCAGGACCTCAAACTATTGTGCAGAGGCAAAACAGACAGATAAATGACGGCAATAATGACGGTCTAGTAGCTAGGGATGATAACCTTAACTCCATATGTAATGCATACATAGGTCAATGTGAGACAATACAGCCATTATTATCTCAAACACTACCAAACAGATGCATACACTGTACTAAAGTACGCATGAAAAACAGAAAAGGCACCTTATGTAAAATGTGTAAGGGGTGGGTGCATGATGGATGGATGTACAATTATAGCAACGGTGCCAGAATTCATTTTGTGTGTAATAAATGCACTTTGGCACAGTTACCCTTTAGCAGTGATGACATTGATTTACCTAATTTTAATACAAATGACCCATTGCCATATATTGATGATTATGATTGTTTTATGAAAACAGGCCTTCACTTTATTCATGTCAATGCAAGATCACTTCTTCCTAAATTGGCAGAGATTAGGATTCTAGCTAACAAAATTAGGGCGGCAGTTATAACCATCTCTGAATCTTGGTTGGATGATACGGTGACTGACGACGAGGTCAAAATAGATGGTTACAATATAAAATGCTTAGATAGGAACAGAAAGGGTGGTGGAGTATGTGCCTACATTAGAAATGACTTAGCTTACAACCCAAGACCTGATTTAAATAACAATAAACTGGAGATTCTGTGGTTTGAAGTGCTGCTTCCCAAGACCAAACCCATCTTAGTAGGAACTAGTTACCGCCCTCCTACCCAGGACCAGTTCTTAGAAGACTTTTCCAGAGTCTTGTCCGGAGTTGAAAGCAATTGCGAAACAATAATACTGGGCGACTTCAATATCTGTTTTCAGCAACAAAATAACGGGCTATGCAAAAGGTATAAGCAAATTCTAGGATTAAATAGCTACACCCAACTAATTAATAAACCAACCCGGATCACACAGTTCTCAGCCACCCTAATTGACCACATATTTTGCAACCGCGCTGAGAACATTAGTCAGTCAGGCGTCATTACCACAGGTCTTAGTGATCATTTCATCATTTACTGCACCAGGAAAATCACTAGGGATAGGATAGGCCTACACAGGACAATAAAAATGAGGTCAACTAGAAACTACAGTAAAGAAACACTGGTAAATAGGCTACACAATTGTGACTGGACAGAGATAACAAGTTGCACGGACGTAAACGATGCCTGGGAAAAATTCAAAACAATGTTCACTACCATTCTTAATAATATTGCACCAGTTAAAGAGGTTAGGATTAAACGAAGAACTGAACCCTGGATGACTACTGAGATATTAGATAATATGAAATTCAGAGACCAGCTGCTAAAAAGATTTAAAGCAAACAGAGAGGATATTGCAGCACTAAATGAATTCCAAAGGGTGAGGAACAGAGTACAGAGGCTTATAAAAGGAGCAAAGGCAAAGCACTATTGCTCAAAAATTGAAGAATATAAGCATAACCCCAGAAAGCTCTGGCAACAACTAAAACAGTTGGGGTATAGCCATAAGCCAGTAGATAGGTCTAACATAGTACTCACTATCGATAATGAGGTATGCCACGAAACATCTAAGGTGGCAAATTGCTTTAATTCCTACTACACATCTGTTGCATCAACACTAGTAAGTAAACTACCAGCTGCATCAAATACCTTTAACACAGACTCTGATAAGTTTCAAACATACTATACCAATAAAGGGGTAACCCCAAACAGTTGTCAACTAGTAAGTGTATCTCATGACTTCATTCAAAAAGAACTAAGCAGGTTAAACCCAACTAAGAGCACAGGCCCTGATAACATCCCGTCTAAGTTCCTAAAAGATGGTGCTTCTGAACTGTCAATCCCTATTGCTCACATAATAAATCTATCAATCACCACTAATACCGTACCGGAGGGGTTCAAGGAGGCCAGAGTTACTCCTATCTTCAAGAAAAATAATAGGTCTGATGTAAGCAACTATAGACCTGTTAGTATACTCAGTATAATATCTAAAATTCTGGAAAGGGTGGTGTATTCTCAAGTAGTTAAGTACCTTAATGACAACAGCATTCTCCATAGCTATCAATCGGGCTTTAGAAGATTCTACTCAACCGATACCTCCCTTATTAATCTGATGGATTACCTGAGAACTGAAATGTCAAAAGGGAACCTCATAGGTATGGTAACCTTAGACCTGCAAAAGGCCTTCGATACTGTCAACCACAATATATTATGTAAGAAACTTCAAGCTATCGGTATAGGTTCTGTAGACTGGTTTAAGTCCTACCTTAGCAACAGGAGACAAATAGTCAAAATCAACAAAACGGAATCAGAACCCCTGCCGATAAAATGTGGAGTTCCCCAAGGTAGTATTCTGGGTCCCTTACTATTCTTATGTTATGTCAATGATATGCCTATCAGTGTCAAGTGCAAACTCCTACTGTATGCAGATGACAGTGCTCTGTTAGTGACAGGTAAAGACCCACAAGATATTGCTAATGTTTTAACACTGGAACTGGAGTCCTGCAGCAAATGGTTAGTAGACAACAAACTATCATTACACCTAGGGAAAACTGAAGCCATTCTCTTTGGAACGAAACATAAACTGAGAAGGGTAAATAATTTTAATGTTCAGTGTAATGGGGAGTCCATCACTTTGGTTTCATCAGTTAAATATCTGGGAATCCCCTTTGACCCATGCATGTCAGGAGAATTGATAGGGAACAGTGTAGTAAAGAAAGCGAATGCCAGGCTGAAGTTCCTGTATAGACAAGCACAGTGTCTACCTACTGAGGCTCGCAGGACCCTATGTCTAGCCCTTATACAATGCCATATGGATTACGCTTGCTCTTCTTGGTACTCTGCCTTGACAAAAAAAACTGAAAGATAGACTGCAAATCACCCAGAACAAAATCGTAAGATTCATCCTGGGGCTGGGACCAAGAGAACATGTAGGCCAGGATGAATTACAGCAGTTGGATATGCTGAATGTTGAAGACAGAGTAAAACAACTAAAGCTAAATCATGTTTATAAAATTGCTCACGAACAGTGTCCAGAATATCTTGCTGTCAATTTTGTCAAGGTTGGGAACCAAAGCAATCATAGTACTAGGGGAAGAGAGCACAACTTTGTAGTACCCACAGTCAGTGGCCAGGCTTCAAACACCTTTTATTGTACAGCAATAAAGGAATGGAACAGACTACCCACAAATGTCAAGGCCAGTCATAGCTTGAACCAGTTCAAGAAGACTGCCAAAAAGTGTCTGATGAATGAAGCAACAGAAAGGGAGGGGAATGATTTTCTATTTTTTAGCTAAAATACGTGTAAATTTTACCTTATCCCTAGTAATGACCCTCGTATTGTAGATAGTCGTAATGACCCTCGGGTAGTAGATAGTCTTAATGACCCTCGTATTGTAGATAGTCTTAATGACCCTCGTGTAGTAGATAGTCTTTTTAGTATGATAATAAGATGTTATCTTCATTATAGAATAATAAGAAAATATTATAACCTTTATATTATAATAATAAGGTAAAAGGACCCCAATGGAAATAAGTCACTCTGTCTGACTTTTTTGGGTTATCCTAGGTTCTCTACACATATGCTGCTATGTATGATAATTCTATGTAACTGTATTGTGTATACCTGAATAAATTTACTTACTTACTTACTTACGATTAATCATCGTGGTCAGGCTGACACAGCAAACTCAAGCCACATGTACTGTGTACCCTTCATGGTCATTGACCCTGAGGTTAAGCTTAGTAGGTCAGTAGTGTCTGACTCGATTATTGCTGACTTAAGCATAACAAAAACTCAGCTGTTTATAGCAGTACAGTGTTTTTTAAACACTCTAAGTGTGGTGCTAGAATTTTCAGTATACCATTAAAATGGCTTGTTTGAAAACTCAGTTTCAGTCTTTACAGACTAAGATTACACAATTAGAAAAGCTAATTTCAGTCTGTATAGGATTAACTCAAGATACAAACATAGATTTTGATGATCTTGAGGTCAAATTTGAATTACTTGCACAACGTCTGAAAATAATTAATTCAGACTATACACATTATGAAAATAAATTTCTTGAATCAGACCCATCTGAGGATGAAATTAAAAATGTTTTGGATACTTTTAGTAATCAACAATTAAGGTGGACAGGAGTACAGGCTATCTGCCGCAAAACTCTGTCACAGAGACCTACTGTAACTAGTGGTCAAACACCTGTTACACCTGTAACAACAACAAGTGTCCCATTACCAAGTTTACCTACATTGTCATTACCTATTTTCCAAGGTCATAATTATGAAGAATTCATTAGTGGTTTTCAATCCATAGTAAATTCACGAACTGACATAGATGAGATTGCTAAGTTCAATTATCTTAAATGTCTTGTGAAGGGAGAACCCTATGAACTGATTAAGTCATTTCCGGTGGTTAAAGGTAATTATCAAATAGCCTTACGTGTCTTAGCAGACAATTACTTTGATGATGACAAGGCCAGAGTTAGACATGCAGTCTTAATATCAAGTTTGAAGCCACCCAAACATTGTTTTTCAGACTTACAAGCATTTAGAATCACATTAGACAATAGTCTCAGATCTCTAGGTGCTAAATATGACCTAAGACAATGTGATTGGTTTATCAGTGGTATTGTACAAGATAAGTTGTCACCACAAACTATTGAATGATTAAATATTATGTTCAATAAATGCTATTTCACTTGTGAAGAAATTAGCAATGGTTTACAAACAATAGTTTCATGCATGCAAGCAACGAAACAAGATGAAAAATCCACAAATCCAATGGATAATAAACCTTAAACTCAGTATAAAAAGAGTATACCTACTCCCACTAAACCACAGAATGGGAAATCCCATATAGGCATTTATCAAGCTGTGAATACAACAAACAGTAAACAGACTGTCATACATAAACGTACTCCAAAATGTGTACTTTGTGATGAAACACATTGGGCACAGTATTGTATTCAATACACATCAATGGAGGCACGTAAACAACGTGTTCATCAGCTGAAAAGGTGCATCAAGTGTTTAGGTGAACACAAGGGAGGAAAATGCTCACTGAAGAAGTGTTTTAAATGCAAGGGTATGCATCATACAACATTATGCCCAAATACTTTTGCTGAACAGCAGAAGACTTCCACAGAATCAGGAAGTCAACAAGCAACAGCATTAAATGTGAGAGATAAGTTTAAAGCAACTGCTCTCCCGATAGCTCGAGTTGAGTTATCTAATAAATTACACAAAACCAATGTGATAACACTATTTGATCAAGGCTCACAAAGATCCTTCATAAGAAGAACAGTGCTGCAGAAACTGAATAAACAACCCTATGCCAAAATACAGTTAGATATAGCTGGTTTTTTCCACAATTCTGGTAAACAGACATATGACCTAGCCAGAATCACTGTTGGTCTAGGAAACAGGAAAAAGACAGTAGAAGCTGTGGTAGTAGATGATTTGCCTAAGTCTGTGCAGATCCAGGGATTAAAAGAAACAGTTGCAGCACTGAAAGCAGCTAAGGTCAAGTTAGCCTGTCCTGACATACAGACGGACACTATTAGTCCAATTGATTTAATCATTGGAAGTGATTATTATCACGGTTTTGTCCAAAATATAGTAAGTAAACATGATGTTCACTTACTGAAAATAGCAGGAGGCCACATGATATGTGGTCCCATTCCCTCTCAAAGTGGGAAAGAAGCTGATATTGATTCAGTGGAAAATGTATTAGTTACGAGAATAACCACTGATCATGTACCACAGCAAAAATTATCATTACTGGAAGAAATGAATGAACCAGTTGATAAGTTGTGGGATTTAGATACGATAGGTATTGATGTAAATAAACCAAGCCCACAAGAGTCTCAGACTTATAACCAATATTTGGACACTGTCAAATATAAAGATGGACAGTATTGGGTTAGGTTACCATGGAAATTAAATCCACCACATCTGCCTAGCAATTATCGCATGGTTTTCGGACAGATGAAAGCACAAATACATGAGCTCCGGAAGAATCCAGAGCTACTGACTATGATAATATCATACAAGAACAGTTGGACAATAAATTCATTGAGGAAATAGTCGAAGATAAGTTGAAGACAAACGCTCAATATCTCCCGCACCATGGAGTCAGAAAAGATTCTGAAACCACTCCACTACGTGTTGCATATAATTGCAGCGCACGTGCAAATAAAGATGTAGCAAGTCTTAATGACTGTCTGATGACCGGACCCTCACTAACTGAGAAGCTTGGAGACGTGCTTATGAAATTTCGCACAAACCCATATGCCTACACGGCTGATATTTCCAAAGCTTTCTTAAGAGTAGGACTACAAGAAATAGATAGAGATTATACTCGATTCTTGTGGCCTGAAAATCCACATGATCCTCAAAGTCCTGTGAAAACTTATCGTTTCAAATCAGTATTATTTGGTGCAACATCCTCTCCATTCTTACTAGAAGCTACTCTAAATACACATTTGAAGAAATCTGAAAGTCCCTTCAAAGAAATCTTAAAGAAAAGTTTCTATGTGGACAATCTTCAAGGTACTGTGAATAAAGAGGAGGATTTGAAATCCTTATACAGAGAAGCTAACAAGGAGATGAAAGAAGCAAATATGCCTCTAAGGATGTGGAATACAAATTCAAAGCAATTAAGGGAACTTATCAAAGAAGATTTCCCTGAAGCTGAAATTCCTGATTGCAACAATATGCTGGGACTTAATTGGAACACACAGGAAGATACTTTGAGTCTCAAAAGGATAAACAATAAATCATGCAGTACACTCACTAAACGTAGTTTACTGTCAGAGGTATCACAATGTTTTGATCCTCTAGGACTCGTCTCACCAATTACCATAAAAGGTAAAATGCTTATGCAAGATGCATGGAAACTCAAAATTGGATGGGATGAGAACTTGCCTCTAGAAATGAGTCAAGCATGGGATGAAATATCCAAGGAGTTTAAACAACTTCATCAAATTAAACTTCCCAGACAAATACGTCAAGAGGGAAACAAGTACACATTACATGTGTTCTGTGATGCGTCAACCAGAGGTTATGGCGCTGTAGCTTACATGAGTAATGCTGAAGGAAGTACACTAATTACTTCAAAGGCCAGGGTAGCACCCTTGAAGGTCAGAACAGTACCACAACTGGAACTGACAGCACTCTATGTAGGTACAAAATTAGCTGTCTATCTCAACAAAGTACTTGATCATCTCACTATTGAAAAAAACCGTGATCTGGAGTGATAATGAGGCAGTTCTCCAGTGGTTAAGAAATAATAAGAGTAAGCTGGTCTATGTACAGAACAGAGTAGCAGAAATAAAAGAGATGCAGGGAGATTACCTCTTTCTCCACGTCTCTACCCAAGAGAATCCAGCTTGACATGTTGTCACGTGGTGTCCCACTCAAGAAATTTGTGGATAATAAATTATGGCTCCACGGACCGAACTGGCTCTCTAATGAAAATAACTGGCCTCAGCAAAAGGCTCACATTATGCCAGAAGAAACAGTCTGCTTGAACACAGCAGAAATAAGTTGTGTAAATACTGCAGACACAACAGAAATAGTCATTGATGGATCTAAATACTCATCTTTGGGTAAACTCTTAAGAGTTACAGCTCTTGTCTTTAAATTCATTAAAGGAATAAAACCTGATTATGAGTATCTTGAACCCATTAAATACTGGGTGAAACTAATACAGAAAGATGTTTTCTTTACAGAATATAAATTTCTGGAAACACAAGATAAATCCCCAAAGAAACCTGTTATGATTAATTCTTTAGGACTTTATCTCGACTCAGAAAAGATTATAAGAAGTCGAGGAAGAATTCAAAATTCTTCACTACCTAAAGAAGCCATACGTCCAATATTGATCCCCAAGAATCATTGGCTAACAAAACTGATTGTGCAAAACGCCCACAGTAACGTGTTACATGGTGGGGTAGCTGACACACTTTGTCATATACGACAATCCTACTGGATACCTCAAGGTCGACAAAGTGTGAAAAAACAAATAAAGGACTGTATTACTTGTCGTCACTACGATATGCGAGTATGTCAGTATCCAGGTCCACCTCCATATCCCTCTGAAAGAGTTTGTCATATCACTCCATTTGAGGTGACAGGTGTAGATTACACTGGACCAATAATTTTAACCAAAACAGTTGACAAAGTTCCCATCAAGGTGTACATCTGTTTGTTCACTTGTGCTACGACTAGAGCAGTACATCTAAAAGTAGCCACTGACATGTCTGCTGAAACCTTTATCAAATTATTCAGAAGGTTTGCAGCCAGAAGGGCATGTCCCAGACTGATGATTTCAGATAATGCAACGAACTTTGTTGCTGGTGCTGCTTATATAAGCAAGATCTTTGATCAACCAGAAGTACAACAGATGCTGAATCAACGCAGTTGTCGTTGGAGATACATTCCTCCTAAATCTCCATGGCACGGCGGATTTTATGAAAGAATGATCGGCATTGTGAAACGTTGTTTGAGGAACACTCTTCATCGTCAGAGAATCGACTTAGAAGAATTCCGTACAGTTGTGACTGAAATAGAAAATAGAGTCAACAACAGACCTCTAACTTGTGTTACCGGTGATCTGGACAATTTAGAAGTGTTAAGTCCATCTCATTTATTCCATGGCAGAAGGCTCGAACCTGTTCCTCCCATGAATGATAAAGAAATCATAGAGGATCCTACTTATTTCGAACCTGAGCAACTCAGACGTAAATTCAAACACCTTAATACAGTGATTGAAGGTTGGGAGAAAATTTGGCGAGAAGACTATCTCACCTCATTGAGAGAACACTTCTATGGAGCTGGTGTTCCTGAAAATCATAAGTCCTTAAGACCTGGTGACATAGTGATTATCGACAATGATGGTCCGAGGTCCCAATGGCCACTTGGAAAAATTGTGACCATATATCCAGATGCAAATGGAATCATCAGGACAGTTGATGTTTTAAGCAAAGGTGTAGTGAATAAGCGTACAATAAATAAACTAGTGCCGTTAGAATTACACAGTGTTGAAAAGAAAATTAGTGATTCTCCAGAAACCACACAGACTAAAGCTGTTCAGAAAAGACAAGCAGCAGTGGTGGCGAGTGAGAAAATTAAATTAATGTTAAGTGAAGAATAGTTCACCTGCAGTGAACCTCCACCGCCCCTCAGTGTGGAGAAATTTTCTCCAGGAGGGGGGTATCAGCCCCCTTCAGCCCCTTTCAGCCCTGAGGGGCCCAGCCCTCTCAGAAGGGGCAAGCGTCTTGTTTACTGCTACAGTGAGTAATTGATCGCAGATGCAGTACGAGTATGCGAGGTGGTCAAGCGACCGCTGTTCTTTGCAGTCCAGTGTTGCAGAGTGTATTTTAATAAGAGACAGTACATCTCTTACTTTAGCAGGACAATTAAGGAAAATCCTGCTCCCACTTTATTACCATAGTAAAGATAGTGGACATTGTTGTCTATGCTTAAGACAGCAAGATTTAAACATTCTGCTTTGCTTCATCGAGGAAGTGGCAAGGAAGCAAAAGTACTATGTCAGCTTTTCCTTTGTGCTAGGGGAGTAACGGCGTGGGGCGCTGTGGCGTCTTCAGATTACTTTTGACTCTACTGAGAGTGACACTGACGCCAGGATAACCAACAAAGAACGATCTGTGCGTTAGTGTGAACAAAGTGTCTCATAAAACACAATAAACACTTAAGAGAAGTGTGATCAGCTTCTTTAGTGATAAGATTGTGAACAATAAAGACAAATCTTGTGGAACATAGTGTACCAGTGTGCGTATTCCTAGACTATGGAAGACGTGGACATCCAAGGACACTTCAGCTTCTATCAAGTCACCGATATCTGTCGAAGGTGTGAAGAACACCATAGCTCACGCTACAAGGGCAAGGTAGGTTACGAATTTCTTGTAGTATGGGGGACTGCACAGTTCTTGAGTTGCAAGGAGTTTGTAATCAACCTATAGTCGGCAGTAAGGTGCGGACTTTTGAGTCCAAACAAGTATGTAATTTGTCAGCCATCAGTGAATGAAATATGCTGACATAACACCCCCTAGGGGTAATTTATAATCTTACAAATTATAACTCTATACAGCCCGTTGAGAGATGACTTCGACAGCTTCTCAAGACCTCATCTCCAGGGGCGGCTGTGAAGGCGATGAGCTGTCTTTCTAAGTTAAGTACAAACTCTTTAAACTTAGCTGGTAATGCCATTTCTCAACACCATGGTTCACCCAAAGGTGCAAGGAGGCAAAAACCAAGTGTGCTAGGGAATGGAAGAAATATAGAAGGCAAAGGACCCAAGAGAATAAGGAGAGCAGTCGTAGAGCCAGAAACGAATATGCACAGATAAGAAGAGAGGCCCAACGACAATATGAAAACGACATAGCAGCGAAAGCCAAATCTGACCCGAAGCTGTTATACAGCCACATCAGGAGGAACACAACAGTCAAGGACCAGGTTATCAGGCTAAGGAAGGAAGGAGGAGAGACAACAAGAAATGACCGTGAAGTATGTGAGGAACTCAACAAGAGATTCAAAGAAGTGTTCACAGAGGAGACAGAAGGGGCTCCAGAGGGACGGAGAGGTGTGGCACATCACCAGGTGCTGGACACAGTACACACAACCGGGGAAGAAGTGAAGAGGCTTCTGAGTGAGCTAGATACCTCAAAGGCAATGGGGCCAGATAACATCTCTCCATGGGTCCTGAGAGAGGGAGCAGAGGCACTATGTGTACCCTTAACAACAATATTCAATACATCTATCGAAACGGAGATTGCCTGAGGCATGGAAGACAGCAAATATAGTCCCAATCTTTAAGAAAGGAGACAGACATGAAGCACTAAACTACAGACCAGTGTCACTGACATGTATAGTATGCAAAGTCATGGAGAAGATTGTCAGGAGAAGAGTGGAGGAACACCTAGAAAGGAATGATCTCATCAACAGCACCCAACATGGTTTCAGGGACGGGAAATCCTGTGTCACAAACCTACTGGAGTTCTATGACAAGGCAACAGCAGTAAGACAAGAGAGAGAGGGATGGGTGGATTACATTTTCTTGGACCGCAAGAAGGCGTTTGACACAGTACCACACAAGAGATTAGTGCAAAAACTGGAGGACCAAGCAGGGATAACAGGGAAGGCACTACGATGGATCAGGGAATATTTGTCAGGAAGACAGCAGCGAGTAATGGTACGTGGCGAGGTGTCAGAGTGGGCACCTGTGACCAGCGTGGTCCCACAGGGGTCAGTCCTAGGACCAGTGCTGTTTCTGGTATTTGTGAACGACATGACGGAAGGAATAAACTCTGAGGTGTCACTGTTTGCAGATGACGTGAAGTTGATGAGAAGAGTTAATTCGATCGAAGACCAGGCAGAAATACAAAGGGATCTGGACAGGCTGCAGACCTGGTCCAGCAACTGGCTCCTGGAGTTCAATCCCACCAAGTGCAATGTCATGAGGATTGGGGAAGGGCAAAGAAGACAGCAGATGGAGTACAGTCTAGGGGGTCAGAGACTACAAACATCACTCAAGGAAAAAGATCTTGGGGTGAGTATAACACCAGGCACATCTCCTGAAGCGCACATCAACCAAATAACTGCTGCAGCATATGGGCGCCTGGCAAACCTCAGAACAGCATTCCGACATCTTAATAAGGAATCGTTCAGGACCCTATACACCGTGTACGTTAGGCCCATATTGGAGTATGCGGCACCAGTTTGGAACCCACACCTAGCCAAGCATGTAAAGAAACTAGAGAAAGTGCAAAGGTTTGCAACAAGACTAGTCCCAGAGCTAAGAGGTATGTCCTATGAGGAGAGGTTAAGGGAAATCAACCTGACGACACTGGAGGACAGGAGAGATAGGGGGGACATGATAACGACTTACAAAATACTGAGAGGAATTGACAAGGTGGACAAAGACAGGATGTTCCAGAGACTGGACACAGTAACAAGGGGACACAGTTGGAAGTTGAAGACACAGATGAATCAAATGGATGTTAGGAAGTATTTCTTCAGCCACAGAGTAGTCAGGAAGTGGAATAGTTTGGGAAGCGATGTAGTGGAGTCAGGATCCATACATAGCTTTAAGCAGAGGTACGATAAAGCTCATAGTTCAGGGAGAGTGACCTAGTAGCGACCAGTGAAGAGGCGGGGCCAGGAGCTCGGACTCGACCCCTGCAACCTCAACTAGGTGAGTACACACACACACATACACACACACACATACAAACACACACACACACACACACGCATACACACACATACACACACACACACACACATACACACACACGTACACACACACACACACACACACACACACACACACACACACACACACACACACACACACACACACACACACACACACACACACACACACACACACACACACACACACACAGGAGCAACTAATACAACCAGTCTCATAAATACAGTAAAGTAAACTCTTTATAAAGTTCCTCGATATATTGTGCGATTTTTTTGAGTTGCAAATGTGATTGAAAAAAAGTGGATCCCAGACCTGCACAGCGGGAACTATGGAAGCCTTTCCTTCCACTATTCAATTTTGCATGTTTTTTTTTTTTTACAATCGCATTTACAAAAAATAAATATCGTAGTGTATAAAGAAGATATGTTAAAGTGTTAAGTATTTCCTACCACCAAGCTCACATTCCCCTCCCCCCCCTCCTCCACCCCTCCCCCCTCCTCCACCCCTCCCACTCTCCCTCTCCCCTTTCCACATTCCCCAACAGAAACTTGACCAGCTTCATGTCCCTCCTCAACACAAAGGAGAAGAGGAAACCAACCATTGCATTTTTTTTCATCTCACTTGTTTATCACCCATTCCTCCTTTGCAGGTAATAAGTTTGACTTGGCTGGACTGTGTTGGGTTACACTGGGTGACTTACACACATGTTACTATGTAATACAGTTGTACCAGTCTAATCTTATGTAATGAACCGGAATGAATTGAAATTACTTATTTACTCCTCGTCGTTTTCTGCTTCTGTTTTGATTCTCTTTCGCGTCTCTCCTTCACCGTGAGTCGTGTGATAGTCAGGGTTCTCCTCTCATTGCTTCTCTTATCCTTGCATGACAGTGTCTTCCATTGCAGACACTGCAAGGCTCCAGGCGGACATCAACCAAATCTTTCAGTGGGCTGCAGAAAACAATATGAAGTTCAACGATGAGAAATTTCAATTACTCAGATATGTTAAACACGAGGAAATTAAATCTTCATCAGAGTACAAAACAAATTCTGGCCACAAAATAGAGCGAAACACCAACGTCAAAGACCTGGGAGTGATCATGTCGGAGGATCTCACCTTCAAGGACCATAACATTGTATCAATCGCATCTGCTAGAAAAATGACAGGATGGATAGTGAGAACCTTCAAAACTAGGGAGGCCAAGCCCATGATGACACTCTTCAGGTCACTTGTTCTATCTAGGCTGGAATATTGCTGCACACTAACAGCACCTTTCAAGGCAGGTGAAATTGCTGACCTAGAAAATGTACAGAGAACCTTCACGGCGCGCATAACGGAGATAAAACACCTCAATTACTGGGAGCGCTTGAGGTTCCTGAACCTGTATTCCCTGGAACGCAGGCGGGAGAGATACATGATTATATACACCTGGAAAATCCTAGAGGGACTAGTACCGAACTTGCACACGAAAATCACTCACTACGAAAGCAAAAGACTTGGCAGACGATGCAACATCCCCCCAATGAAAAGCAGGGGTGTCACTAGCACGTTAAGAGACCATACAATAAGTGTCAGGGGCCCGAGACTGTTCAACTGCCTCCCAGCATACATAAGGGGGATTACCAACAGACCCCTGGCAGTCTTCAAGCTGGCACTGGACAAGCACCTAAAGTCGGTTCCTGATCAGCCGGGCTGTGGCTCGTTCGTTGGTTTGCGTGCAGCCAGCAGCAACAGCCTGGTTGGTCAGGCTCTGATCCACCAGGAGGCCTGGTCACAGACCGGACCGCGGGGGCGTTGATCCCCGGAACTCTCTCCAGGTAAACTCCAGGTGTACCATCCTAGTTATCCACGCCACCTCTCAGCTCAAGTCTTGCTCTGCTAAATTATCCAGTCCTTACAAAACTAGTAAAGTTTCTCTCTCTCTCTCTCTCTCTCTCTCTCTCTCTCTCTCTCTCTCTCTCTCTCGCCTTACTGAGTACACTCACGCCGCACTGAGTACACTCATGCCGCCTCTCCGACATTCCCGTGTTGTTGGTGCGGAGGCGGCCAGCAAAACACCAGCCTCAGTGTCTTCACACAAACTATGAGACACGACGGACGGACGTGTTTAATGGTTGTAACTGGTGGGACTTGTTCCACCAGTACCCTGGTGAGGGTGTCAGGGAGCCTACACACACACACACACACACACACACACACACACACACACACACACACACACACACACACACACACACACACACACACGGGGATTGTCCTATGAAGAAAGGTTGAGGGAAATCGGCCTGACGACACTGGAGGCCAGGAGGGTCAGGGGAGACATGATAACGACATATAAAATACTGCGCGGAATAGACGAGGTGGACAAAGACGGGATGTTCCAGAGATGGGACACAGACACAAGAGGTCACAATTGGAAGTTGAAGACTCAGATGAATCAAAGGGATGTTAGGAAGTATTTCTTCAGTCATAGAGTAGTCAGGCCATGGAATAGCCTAGAAAGTGATGTGGTGGAGGCAGGAACCATACATAGTTTTAAGGCGAGGTATGATAGAGCTCATGGGGCAGGGAGAGAGAGGACCTAGTAGCAATCAGCGAAGAGGCAGGGCCAGGAGCTGTGACTCGACCCCTGCAACCACAAATAGGTGAGTACAAATAGGTGAGTACACACACACACACATGGATGCCACGGGCGAAAGGGACTACTTAGTAGGAACAATCCAGTCTGAGGGACATAAGGTGATAATTGCAGTAATGTACAACCCACCACAGAACTGCAGGACGCCAAGAGAAGAATACGATGAGAGCAACAGAGCAATGGTCGACACACTAGCCGAGGTGGCCAGGAGAGCACACATAGGGGGAGCAAAGTTACTAGTTATGGGTGATTTCAATCACAAGGAGATTGACTGGGAAAACCTCGAGCCCCATGGGGGTCCCGAAACATGGAGAGCCAAGATGATGGATGTGGTACTGGAAAACCTCATGCATCAACATGTTAGAGACACTACCAGAGAGAGAGGAGAGGATGAACCAGCAAGACTGGACCTTGTATTCACCTTGAGTAGTTCGGACATCGAGGATATCATGTATGAAAGGCCCCTGGGAGCTAGTGATCATGTGGTTCTGTGCTTCGAGTACATAGTTGAGCTCCAAGTAGAGAGAGTAGCAGGAATAGGTTGGGAAAAACCAAACTACAAAAGGGGAAACTACTCAGGCATGAGGAACTTCCTTCAAGATATTCAGTGGGAGAGGGAACTGACAGGAAAACCAGTACAAGAAATGATGGACTATGTAGCAACAAAATGCAAGGAGGCAGAGGAGAGGTTTGTTCCCAAGGGAAACAGAAATAATGGGAAGAACAGAACGAGTCCTTGGTTCACCCAAAGGTGTAGGGAGGCAAAAACTTGGTGTACTTGAGAATGGAAAAGGTACAGAAGACAGAGAACTCAGGAAAATAAAGAGATTAGTCGAAGAGCCAGAAACGAATATGCACAGATAAGAAAGGAGGCTCAGCGACAATATGAAAATGACATAGCATCGAAAGTCAAGACTGACCCGAAGCTGTTGTACAGCCATAATCAGGAGGAAAACAACAGTCAAGGACCAGGTAATCAGACTGAGGAAGGGTGATGGGGAGTTCACAAGAAACGACCGAGAGGTATGTCAGGAGCTCAACACGAGATTTAAAGAAGTATTTACAGTGGAAACTAGTAGGACTCCAGGAAATCAGAACAGGGGGATACACCAGCAAGTGCTGGATGAGGTACATATAACCAAGGAGGAGGTGAAGAATCTGCTATGCGAACTTGACACCTCAAAGGCGGTGGGACCAGACAACATCTCTCCGTGGGTCCTTAAAGAGGGAGCAGAGATACTGTGTGTGCCATTAACAAAGATCTTCAACATATCATTTGAAACTGGGCAACTCCCTGAGGTATGGAAGATGGCAAATGTAGTCCCAATTTTTAAAAAGGGAGACAGACATGAGGCACTAAACTACAGACCTGTATCACTAACGTGTATAGTATGCAAGGTCATGGAGAAGATCATCAGGAGGAGAGTGGTAGAGCACCTGGAAAGAAACAAGTGTATAATTGACAACCAGCATGGTTTCAGGGAAGGAAAATCCTGTGTCACAAACCTACTAGAGTTTTATGACAAGGTGACAAAAGTAAGACAAGAGAGAGAGAGGGGTGGATCGACTGCATTTTTTTGGACTGCAAGAAGGCCTTCGACACAGTTCCTCACAAGAGGTTACTGCAAAAGCTAGAGGATCAGACACACATAACAGGAAAGGCACTGCAATGGATCAGAGAATACCTGACAGGGAGGCAACAACGAGTCATGGTACGTGACGAGGTGTCAGAGTGGGCGCCTGTGACAAGCGGGGTTCCACAGGGGTCAGTCCTAGGACCTGTGCTGTTCTTGGTATATGTGAACGACATAACGGAAGGGATAGACTCAGAAGTGTCCTTGTTTGCAGATGATGTGAAGTTAACGAGAAGAATCAAATCTGATGAGGATCAGGCAGGACTACAAAGAGACCTGGACAGGCTACAAGCCTGGTCCAGCAACTGGCTCCTTGAGTTTAACCCTGCCAAATGCGAAGTCATGAAGATTGGGGAAGGGCAAAGAAGACCGCAGACACAATATAATTTAGATGGCCAAAGACTGCAAACCTCACTCAAGGAAAAAAAACTGGGGGTGAGTATAACACCGAGCATATCTCCTGAGGCGCACATCAATCAGATAACTGCTGCAGCATACGGGCGCCTGGCAAACCTATGGATAGCGTTCCGATACCTCATTAAGGATTCGTTCAAGACTCTGTATACCATTTACGTCAGGCCCATACTGGAGTATGCAGCACCAGTTTGGAATCCACACCTAGTCAAGCACGTCAAGAAATTAGAGAAAGTGCAAAGGTTTGCAACAAGACTAGTCCCAGAGGGAGGGGACTGTCCTACGAAGAAAGGTTGAAGGAAATCGGCCTGACGACACTGGAGGACAGAAGGGTCAGGGGAGACATGATAACGAGATATAAAATACTGCGCGGAATAGACAAGATGGACAAAGACGGGATGTTCCAGAGAAGGGACACAGAAACAAGGGGTCACAATTGGAATTTGAAGACTCAGATGAATCAAAGGGATTTTAGGAAGTATTTCTTCAGTCATAGAGTTGTCAGGTCGTGGAATAGCCTAGAAAGTGACGTAGTGGAGGCGGGAACCATAGTTTTAAGGCGAGGTATGATAAAGTTCATGGGGCAGGGAGAGAGAGGACCTAGTAGCAATCAGCGAAGAGGCGGGGCCAGGAGCTATGACTCGACCCTTGCAACCACAAATAGGTGAGTACAAATAGGTGAGTACACACACCAGTGCATCACTCTGCTCCACTTACCCTGCACATCATACTCTTACTTCTACCCTGTTTATCATCCTCCTCACTTCCCTCAATGTGCTTCTCTCCCCGTTTTCTCCCTATTCTCCTTCGACTGTGTTTAACAGTATTACCCTGTCAGGGGTGTCGCGTGGGGCTCACTTGTGAAAGCCTTCGACTCGCAGTCAAAAGGAGCCCCGAGTTCGACTTCCTGGTAGGGAGAAACATAGGTGCAAGTTTTTAGTTCCTTCAATCACTGCTGCTCCTGCCCACCGAGCAGTGAAAGTAGTTACGTATGTGTTAGCCCAATGTTTTGAGTCCCATCCCAAGAACGACTGGTTTAGAAAATGCTTTCCCTGACATTCAGTGTATCACCACTCCTTGCATCCCCTAGTGTATCACCCCCTTCAACATCTCCTACTGTATCAACCCACTTATTTTCAACTCTATTAACCTACCCATCTCCAAGTGCATCAAAACCCTGGTGTTTCCCTAGTGTATCACCCACCCAGCTTCCTTTTCCTAGTGTACTACCCCACCCAGCATTCCCCCGTTTGAAGTTCCTTGACCTGCACTTCCTGGAACGCAGTCGAAAAAGATACATCACAATTACACCTGGAAAATCGTAGAGGGACTGTTCCGAAATCCGTATCCAAAAAATCACACTCCACGAGAGCAAAAGACTCGGCAGACGGGGCAACATACCCTCAATGAAAAGCAGGAATGCCGCGAGTACCCTAGGAGAAAAGACAAAAAGTGTCAGGGGTTCAACACTGTTTAACAGCCTCTCGTTATATATTACTAAAATTACCAATAGAACCCTGGCTGTCTTCAAGAGGGAACTGTACAAATACCTAAAGTCAGAACCTGACCAGTCTTGTTCGTAAGTTGGACTGCGTGAGGTCAGCAGTAACATCTGGTTGATGAGGCCCTGATCCACCGGGAGGCCTGAACATGGAACAGGCCGCGGGGGTGTTCACCACCCCACCCCGAACATCCTACAGGTAAACTCCAGACAGTCCCCAGGACAGTGGTCCTGGGGACCACTGTCCCTGCAGTTCTGTTCCAGACCGGACGTCCTTGTCGCTGCCCAGGCTGTTGATGCCAGCTCCCGGCAGTCCAATGTGTGTACTGCGACACACATGATCAGCTCCTGACTTGCAGAGGTTATCAAGTTCCCTTTTGAAGACAGCTAAGGGTGGGTTGGTAATTCCCCTTATGCATGAAGGGAGGGTGTTGAAGATTCTTGGTCCTTTTACACTTATTTTTCCCTGTTATTCATTTAAGATATTTGCACGGTCTGGCTTCTTTTATCAAGAAAAAGCACTAAGCCCGTAGGGGAATACTGAGTTCATATGAGCTGTGAAGGTTCTCTGTAAATTCTCAAGTTTTGCAATTTCCCCTGCCTTGATGGAGGCCGTTAGTATCTAGAAACGTTCCACGCAGGAGATAACGAGTGACCTGAAGACTGTCATCACTGGCTTGGCATCTCTTGCTTTGAAAGTACCAGTTGTCCAACCTATCATTTTCTTTACGGCTGCAATAGTAACATAATTAATCACCCACCTTATTTTACCTTAGCGCATCACTCACCCATCTACCCATAATGTACCAACAACCCATCTTCCCACAGTGTATCACCCACCCATCTTCCCACAGTGTATCACCCACCCATCTTCCCATAGTGTACCAACAACCCATCTTCCCACAGTGTATCACCCACCCATCTTCCCACAGTGTATCACCCACCCATCTTCCCATAGTGTACCAACAACCCATCTTCCCACAGTGTATCACCCACCCATCTTCCCACAGTGTATCACCCCTCCCATCTTCCTATAGTGTGTCACCCACCCATCTTCCCACAGTGTATCACCCACCCATCTTCCCACAGTGTATCACCCACCCATCTTCCCACAGTGTATCACCCCACCCATCTTCCCAAAGTGTATCACCCACCCATCTTCCCACAGTGTATCACCCACCCATCTTCCCATAGTGTATCACTCACCCATCTTCCCACAGTGTATCACCCACCCATCTTCCCATAGTGTATCACCCACCCATCTTCCCACAGTGTATCACCCACCCATCTTCCCACAGTGTATCACCCACCCATCTTCCCACAGTGTATCACCTATCCATCTTCCCACAGAGTATCACGCACCCATCTTCCCATAGTGTATCACCCACCCATCTTCCCACAGTGTATCACCCACCCATCTTCCCACAGTGTATCACCCACCCATCTTCCCACAGTGAATCACGCACCCATCTCTTCACAGTGCATCACCCACCCATCTTCTCACAGTGTATCACCCTACCTATATTCCCACAGTGTATCACCCCACCCATCTTCCCACAGTGTATCACCCACTCATCTGCCCACAGTGTATCACCCACCCATCTTCCCACAGTGTATCACCCACCCATCTTCCCACAGTGCATCACCCATCCAGATTCGCACAGTGTATCACACACCCATCTTCCCACAGTATCAGCCACCCATCTTCCCATAGTGTATCACCCACCCATCTTCCCACAGTGTATCACCCACCCATCTTCCCACAGTATATCACCCACCCATCTTCCCACAGTGTATCACCCACCCTTTTCCTCACAGTGTATCACCCACCCATCTTCCCACAGTGTATCATCCACCCAACTTCCCACAGTGTATCACGCACCCATCTTCCTACAGTGTATCACCCAACCATCTTCCCACAGTGTATCACCCCTCCCATCTTCTCACAGTGTACCACCCACCCATCTTCTCACAGCGTATCACCCACCCATCTTCCCACAGTGTATCACACACCCATCATTCCACAGTGTATCACTCACCCATCTTTCCACAGTGTATCACCCATCCATCATTCCACAGTGTATCACTCACCCATCATTCCATAGTGTACCACCCACCCATCTTCTCACAGTGTATCACACACCCATCTTTCCATAGAGTATCACCCACCCATCATTCCACAGTGTATCACTCACCCATCTTTCCACAGTGTATCACCCATCCATCTTTCCACAGTGTATCACCCACCTATCTTCCCATAGTGTATCACCCACCCATCTTCACACAGTGTATCACCCCACCCATCTTCCCACAGCGTATCACCCACCCATCTTCCCACAGTGTATCACCCCACCCATCTTCCCACAGTGTATCACCCACCCATCATTCCATAGTGTACCACCCACCCATTTTCCAACAGTGTATCACCCCACCCATCTCCCACAGTGCATCACCCACCCATCTTCCCACAGTGTATCACCCTACCTATATTCCCACAGTGTATCACCCCACCCATCTTCCCACAGTGTATCACCCACTCATCTGCCCACAGTGTATCACCCACCCATCTTCCCACAGTGTATCACCCACCCATCTTCCCACAGTATATCACCCACCCATCTTCCCACAGTGTATCACCCACCCTTCTCCTCACAGTGTATCACCCACCCATCTTCCCACAGTGTATCATCCACCCAACTTCCCACAGTGTATCACGCACCCATCTTCCTACAGTGTATCACCCACCCATCTTCCCACAGTATATCACCCACCCATCTTCCCACACTGTATCACCCACCCATCTTCCCACAGTGTATCACCCACCCATCTTCCCACAGTGTATCACTCATCCATCTTCCCATAGTGTATCACCCAACCATCTTCCCACAGTGTATCACCCCTCCCATCTTCTCACAGTGTATCACCCACCCATCTTCTCACAGTGTATCACCCACCTATCTTCCCATAGTGTATCACCCACCCATCTTCACACAGTGTATCACCCCACCCATCTTCCCACAGCGTATCACCCACCCATCTTCCCACAGCGTATCACCCCACCCATCTCCCCACAGTGTATCACCCACTCATCTTCCCACAGTGTATCACCCCACCCATCTTCCCACAGTGTATCACCCACCCATCATTCCATAGTGTACCACCCACCCATTTTCCAACAGTGTATCACCCCACCCATCTCCCACAGTGTATCACCCACCCATCATCCCATAGTGTACCACCCACCCAACTTCCCACAGTGTATCACCCCACCCATCTTCCCACAGCGTATCACCCACCCATCTTCCCACAGTGTATCACCCCACCCATCTTCCCACAGTGTATCACCCACCCATCTTCCCACAGTGTATCACCCACCCATCTTCCCACAGTGTATCACCCACCCATCTTCCCATAGTGTATCACCCACCCATCTTGCCATAGTGTATCACCCACACATCTCCTCACAGTGTATCACCCACCAATCTTCCCACAGTGTATCACCCTACCCATCTTCCCACCGTGTATCACCCACCCATCTTCCCACAGTGTATCACCCACCCATCTTCCCACAGTGCATCACCCACACATCTTCCTACAGTGTATCACCCTACCCATCTTCCCACAGTGTATCACCCACCCATCTTCCTACAGTGCATCATCCACCCATCTTCCCACAGTGTATCACCCACCCATCTTCCCATACGGTATCACCCACCTATCTTCCCACAGAGTATCACCCACCATCTTCCCACAGTGTATCACCCACCCATCTTCCCACAGTGTATCACCCACCCATCTTCCCATACGGTATCACCCACCTATCTTCCCACAGTGTATCACCCACCATCTTCCCACAGTGTATCATCCACCCAACTTCCCACAGTGTATCACCCACCCATCTTCGCACAGTGTATCACCCACCCATCTTACCACAGTGTATGACCCACCCATCTTCCCACAGTGTATCACCCACCCATCTTCCCACAGTGTATCACTCACCCATCTTCCCACAGTGTATCACCCACCCATCTTCCCACAGTGTATCACACACCCATCTTCCCATAGTGTATCACAATACCCATCTTCCCACAGTGTATCACCCACCCATCTTCCCACAGTATATCACCCACCCATCTTCCCACAGTGTATCACCCACCCATCTTCCCACAGTGTGTCACCCACCCATCTTCCAACAGTGTATCACCCATCCATCTTCCCACAGTGTATCACACACCCATCTTCTCACAGTGTATCACCCACCCATCTTCCCATAGTGTATCACCCACCCATCTTCCCACAGTGTATCACCCACTCATCTTTCCAGAGTATATCACCCACCCATCTTCCCATAGTGTATCACCCACCCATCTTCCCACACTTTATCACCCCTCCCATCTTCCCACAGTGTATCACCCACCCATCTTCCCACAGTGTATCACACACCCATCTTTCCACAGAGTATCACCCACCCATCTTTCCATAGTGAATCACCCACCCATCTTTCCACAGTGTATCACGCACCCATCTTTCCACAGTATATCACCCACCCATCTTCCCATAGTGTATCACCCACACATCTTCACATAGTGTATCACCCTACCCATCTCCCCACAGTGTATCACTCAGACATCTTCACACAGTGTATCACCCACCCATCTTCATATAGTGTATCACCCACTCATCTCCCCACAGTGTATCACCCACCCATCTTTCCACAGTGTATCACCCACCCAACTTCCCATAGTGTATCACCCCTCCCATCTTCCCACAGTGCATCGCTCACCCATCTTCCCATAGTGTATCACCCACCCATCTTCCCACAGTGTATCACACACACATCTTTCCAGAGTGTATCACTCACCCATCTTCCCATAATGTATCACCCACCCATCTTTCCACAGTATATCACTCACCCATCTTCCCATAGTGTATAACCCACACATCTTCCCATAGTGAATCACCCACCCATCATCCCATAGTGCAGTGGTTCCCAAACTGGGGGTAAATTACCCCCTGGGGGTAATTTAACCATTTTTGGGGGGTAATGGAGGGGTGACAGAAAAAAAGTTATGAATTCTGAAAATCAAGAAAACAATGCGGTACCCGGTATGAGGATTATTAACTTTGTCTTAGTATATAAAGTTGTAAAGTAAACCTATTATAAGTAAGTAATAAAGTTAAACCAAATAACAATAAACATCAAAAACTAATATACAGTATTAGAAAAGAAGAAATATATAGCTAAGTGTGTGGAAACCCAAAAGTATTTTGACAAGTATGCTTCAGGACAAAAGTCACTCAGTAGCCCAGATCGACCTGTCCAGTACGCGTCACACACTTCCTGAGGCTGCCTCTATTTCACACTGTCAGTTTATCTGTGAGCATCAGCCGAGGTAGACATAAGCTGGTATGAAGCTAAGAATTCCTAAACTAGCTTCAAGTATGCAACTCCATCCATCCCACTGATGTTCTTGACATCTTTGGTAATAGTCATTAAAGATGCACAATGTTCAAATACAATAAATAAAAGAAAATATCTCAAGTGTTTTAATTTAGCCATATATATCAATAATAACAACATTTTGTGAAAGGGGTAACATGCTTTGTGGCATGTTAAATTGGGTAACAAGCTGAAAAAGTTTGGGAACCACTGCCATAGTGCATCACCCACCCATCTTCACACAGTGAATCACCCCACCCATCTTCCCACAGTGTATCACCTACCCTTCTTCCCACAGTGTATCACCAACCCATCTTCCCACAGTGTATCACCCACCCATCTTCCCACAGCGTATCACCCACCCATCTTCCCACAGTGTATCACTCTACCCATCTTCCCACAGTCTATCACCCACCGACTTTCTCACAGTGTATCACCGACCCATCTTCCCACAGTGTATCACCCCTCCCATCTTCCCAGAGTGTATCACCCACCCATCTTCCCACAGTGTATCAACCACCCATCTGCCCACAGTGTATCACCCACCCATCTTCCCACAGTTTATCACCGATCCATCTTCCCACAGTGTATCACCCATCATCCCACAGTATCACCCACCCATCTTCCCATAGTGTATCACCAACCCATATTCCCACAGTGTATCACCCACCCATCTTCCCACAGTGTATCACCCACCCATCTGCCCACAGTGTATCACCCACCCATCTTCCCACAGTCTATCACCGATCCATCTTCCCACAGTGTATCACCCATCTTCCCACAATATCACTCACCCATCTTCCCAGAGTGTATCACCCACCCATCTTCCCACAATATCACCCACCCATCTTCCCACATTGTATCACGCATCCATCTTCCCACAGTTTATCACCCACCCATCTTCCCACAGTGTATCACCCACCCATCTTCACATAGTGTATCACCCACCCTTCTCCTCACAGTGTATCACCCACCCATCTTCCCACAGTGTATCACCCACCCATCTTCCCACAGTGTATCACCCACCCATCTTCCCACAGTGTATCACCCACCCATGTTCCCACAGTCTATCACCGATCCATCTTCCCACAGTGTATCACCCATCTTCCCACAGTATCACCCACCCATCTTACCATAGTGTATCACCCACCCATCATCCCACAGTATATCACCCACCCATCTTCCCACAGTGTATCACCCACCCATCTTCCCACACTGTATCACCCACCCATCTTCCCACAGTGTATCACCCACCCATCTTGCCTCAGTGTATCACTCACCCATCTTCCCATAGTGTATCACCCTACCCATCTCCCCACAGTGTATCACTCACACATCTTCCCACAGTGTATCACCAACCCATCTTCCCATAGTGTATCACCCACCCACCTTCCCACAGTGTATCACCCCTCCCATCTTCTCACAGTGTATCACCCACCCATCTTCTAACAGTGTATCACCCACCCATCTTCCCACAGTGTATCACCCACCCATCCTTCCATAGAGTATCACCCACCCATCTTTCCATAGTGTATCACCCACCCATCTTTCCACAGTGTATCACCCACCCATCTTCCCATTGTGTATCACCCACCCATCTTTCCATAGTGTATCACTCACCCATCTTTCCACAGTGTATCGCCCACCTATCTTCCCATAGTGTATCACCTACCCATCTTCCCATAGTGTATCACCCACCCATCATCCCATAGTGTACCACCCACCCATCTTCCCACAGTGTATCACCCCACCCATCTTCCCACAGCGTATCACCCACCCATCTTCCCACAGTGCATCACCCAACCTATCTTCCCACAGTGTATCACCCACCCATCTTCCCACAGTGTATCACCCACCCATCTTCCCACAGTGTATCACTCATTCATCTTCCCACAGAGTATCACCCACCCATCTTCCCATAGTGTATCACCCACCCGTCTTCCCACAGTGTATCACCCACCCATCTTCCCACAGTGTATCACCCACCCATCTTCTCACAGTGTATCACCCACCCATCTTCCCACAGTGTATCACCCACCCATCTTCCCATAGTGTATCACCCACCCATCTTCCCACAGTGTATCACCCATCCACCTTCCCACAGTGTATCACCCACCCATCTTCCCACAGTGTATCACCCACCCATCTTATCACAGTATATCACCCACCCATCTTCCTAGAGTGTATCACCCTACCCATCTTCCCACAGTGTATCACTCACCCATCTTCCCACAGTGTATCACCCATCCATCTTCCCACAGTGTATCACACACCCATCTTCTCAGAGTGTATCACCCACCTATCTTCCCATAGTGTATCACCCACCCATCTTCCCACAGTGAATCACCCACCCATCTTCCCACAGTGTATCACCCACCCATCTTCCCATAGCGTATCACCCACCCATCTCCTCACAGTGTATCACCCACCCATCTTCCCACAGTGAATCACCCACCCATCTTCCCACAGTGTATCATCCAACCAACTTCCAACAGTGTATCACCCACCCATCTTCCCACAGTGTATCACGCACCCATCTTCCTACAGTGTATCACCCACCCATCTTCCCACAGTGTATCACCCACCCAACTTCCCACAGTGTATCACCCACCCATCTTCCCACAGTGTATCACTCAACCATCTTCCCACAGTGTATCACCCACCCATCTTCCCACAGTGTATCACCCATCCATCTTCCCATAGTGTATCACCCTACCCATCTCCCCACAGTATATCACTCAGACACCTTCACACAGTGTATCACCCACCTATCTTCAAATAGTGTATCACCAACCCATCTTCCCATAGTGTATCACCCACCCATCTTCCAACACTTTATCAACCCTCCCATCTTCCCACAGTGTATCACCCACCCATCTTCCCATAGTGTATCACCCACCCATCTTCCCACAGTGTATCACACACCCATCTTTCCATAGTGTATCACACACACATCTTTCCACAGTGTATCACCCACCCATCTTCCCATAGTGTATCACCCACCCATCTTCCCACAGTGTATCACCCACCCATCTTTCCACAGTGTATCACCCACCCATCTTCCCAAAGTGTATCACCCACCTATCTTCCCATAGTGTATCACCCACCCATCTTCCCAAAGTGTATCACCCACCTATCTTCCCATAGTGTATCACCCACCCATCTTTCCACAGTATATCACCCACCCATCTTCCCAAAGTGTATCACCCACCTATCTTCCCATAGTGTATCACCCTACCCATCTCCCCACAGTGTATCACTCAGACATCTTCACACAGTGTATCACCCACCCATCTTCATATAGTGTATCACCCACCCGTCTTCCCACAGTGTATCACCCACCCATCTTTCCACAGTGTATCACCCACCCATCTTCCCATAGTGTATCACCCAACCATCTTCCCACACATTATCACCCCTCCCATCTTTCCACAGTGTATCACACACACGTCTTTCCACAGTGTATCACCCACCCATCTTCCCATAGTGTATCACCCACCCATCTTTCCAAAGTGTATCACACACACGTCTTTCCACAGTGTATCACCCACCCATCTTCCCATAGTGTATCACCAACCCATCTCCCCACAGTGCATCACCCACTCATCTTCCAACAGTGTATCACCCCACCCATCTTCCCACAGCGTATCACCCACCCTTCTTCCCACAGTGCATCACCCACCCATCTTCCCAAACTGTATCACCCAACCCACCTTCCCACAGTGTATCACCCACCCATTTTCCCATAGCCACATAGTGTATCACCTTACCCATCTTCCCACAGTGTATCACCCACCCATCTTCCCATAGTGTATCACCCACCCATTTTCCAACAGTGTATCACAGACCCATCTTCCCGCAGTGAATCACCCACCCATCTTCCCGCAGTGAATCACCCACCCATCTTCCCACAGTGTATCAACTGCCCATCTTCCCGCAGTGAATCACCCACCCATGTTCCAGCAGTGTATCACCCCACCCATCTTCCCACAGTGTATCACCCACCCATCTTCCCACAGTGTATCAACCACCCATCTTCCCGCAGTGAATCACCCCACCCATCTTCCCACAGTGTATCACCCACCCATCTTCCCACAGTGTATCACTCACCCATCTTCCAGCAATGAATCACCCACCCATCTTCCCACAGTGTATCACCCATCCATCTTCCCACAGTGTATCACCCACCCATCTTCACACAGTGTATCACCCACCCATCTTCCCACAGTGTATCACCCACCCTTCTTCCCATAGTGTATCAGCCACCCATCTTCGTACAGTGTATCACCCACCCATCTTTCCGCATTGTATCACCCACCCATCTTCTCACAGTGTATCACCCACCCATCTTCCCACAGTGTATCACCCACCTATCTTCCCATAGTATCACGCACCCATCTCCTCACAGTGAATCACCCAACCATCTTCCCACAGTGTATCACGCACCCATCTTCCCACAGTGTATCACCCACCCATCTTCCCAGTGTATCACGCACGCATCATCCCACAGTGTATCACCCACCCATCTTCCCACAGTGTATCACCCACCCATCTTCCCACAGTGTATCACCCACCCATCCTCCCACAGTGTATCACCCACCCATCTTCCCACAGTGTATCACCCTACCCATCTTCCCACAGTGTATCACCCACCAATCTTCTCACAGTGTATCACCCACCCATCTTCCCACAGTGTATCACCCCTCCCATCTTCCCAGAGTGTATCACCCACCCATCTTCCGACAGTGTATCACCCACCCATCTTCCCATAGTGTATCACCCTACCCATCTCCCCACATTGTATCACTCACCCATCTTCCCACAGTGTATCACCCACCCATCTTCCCATAGTGTATCACCCACCCATCTTCCCATAGTGTATCACCCACCCATCTTCCCTGAGTGAATCACCCACCCATCTTCCCACAGTGTATCCCCAACCCATCTTCCCGCAGTGAATCACCCACCCATCTTCCCGCAGTGAATCACCCACCCATCTTCCCATAGTGTATCACCAACCCATCTTCCCGCAGTGAGTCACCCACCCATCTTCCCGCAGTGAATCACCCCACCCATCTTCCCACAGTGTATCACCCACCCATCTTCCTACAGTGTATCACCCACCTATCTTCCCACAGTGTATCACCCACCCATCTTCCTACAGTGTATCACCCACGCATCTTCCCACAGTGAATCACCCACCCATCTTCCCACAGTGTATCACCCACCCATCTTCCCACAGTGTATCACCCACCCATCTTCCCACAGTTTATCACCCACCCATCTTCCCACAGTGTACGAACAACCCATCTTCCCACAGTGTATCACCCACCCATCTTCCCGAAGTGAATCACCCACCCATCTTCCCATAGTGTATCACCAACCCATCTTCCCGTAGTGAGTCACCCACCCATCTTCCCACAGTGAATCACCCCACCCATCTTCCCACAGTGTATCACCCACCCATCTTCCTACAGTGTATCACCCACCTATCTTCCCACAGTGTATCACCCACCCATCTTCCTACAGTGTATCACCCACGAATCTTCCCACAGTGAATCACCCACCCATCTTCCCACAGTGTATCACCTACCCATCTTCCCACAGTGTATCACCCACCCATCTTCCCCCAGTGTATCACCCACCCATCTTCCCACAGTTTATCACCCACCCATCTTCCCACAGTGTATCACCCCACCTACCTCCCTGTGGTGAAGAAGTCACCCTGGTTCCTGCATCACATGTAGCACTGTGAGTTCCTGCCTCCATCACATCATGTAGCACTGTGTGTTCCTGCCTCCATCACATCGTGTAACACTGTGTGTTCCTGCCTCCATCACATCATGTAGCACTGTGGGTTCCTGCCTCCATCACATCATGTAGCACTGTGTGTTCCTACCTCCATCACATCATGTAGCACTGTGTGTTCCTGCCTCCATCACATCATGTAGCACTGTGTGTTCCTGCCTCCATCACATCATGTAGCACTGTGTGTTCCTGCCTCCATCACATCATGTAGCACTGTGTGTTCCTGCCTCCATCACATCATGTAGCACTGTGTGTTCCTGCCTCCATCACATCATGTAGCACTGTGTGCTCCTGCCTCCATCACATCATGTAGCACTGTGTGCTCCTGCCTCCATCACATCATGTAGCAATGTGTGTTCCTGTCTCCATCACATCATGTAGCAATGTGTGTTCCTGCCTCCATCACATCATGTAGCACTGTATGTTACTGTCTCCATCACATCATGTAGCACTGTGTGTTCCTGTCTCCATCACATCATGTAGCACTGTATGTTCCTGTCTCCATCACATCATGTAGCACTGTGTGTTCCTGTCTCCATCACATCATGTAGCAATGTGTGTTCCTGCCTCCATCACATCATGTAGCTCTGTGTTCCTGCCTCCATCACATCATGTAGCACTGTGTGTTCCTGCCTCCATCACATCATGTAGCTCTGTGTTCCTGCCTCCATCACATCATGTAGTTCTGCGTGTTCCTGCCTCCATCACATCATGTAACACTGTATGTTCCTGCCTCCATCACATCACGTAGCACTGTGTGTTCCTGCCTCCATCACATCATGTAACACTGGGTGTGCGTATGTCTCCATCACATCCTGTAGCACTGTGTGTTCCTGCCTCCATCACATCATGTAGCACTGTGTGTTCCTGCCTCCATCACATCATGTAACACTGTGCGTGCGCCTGTCTCCATCACATCATGTAGCACTGTGTTCCTGTCTCCATCATATCATGTAGCACTGTGTGTTCCTGCCTCCATCACATCATGTAGCACTGTGTGTTCCTACCTCCATCACATCATGTAGCATTGTGTGTTCCTGCCTCCATCACATCATGTAGCACTGTGTGTTCCTGCCTCCATCACATCATGTAGCACTGTGTGTTCCTATCTCCATCACATCATGTAGCACTGTGTGTTCCTGCTTTCATCACATCATGTAGCACTGTGTGTTCCTGCCTCCATCACATCATGTAGCACTGTGTGTTCCTGCCTCCATCACATCATGTAGCACTGTGTGTTCCTACCTCCATCACATCATGTAGCACTGTGTGTTCCTGCCTCCATCACATCATGTAGCACTGTGTGTTCCTGCCTCCATCACATCATGTAGCACTGTGTGTTCCTGCCTCCATCACATCATGTAGTACTGTGTGCTCCTGCCTCCATCACATCAAATAGCACTGTGTGTTCCTACCTCCATCACATCATGTAGCACTGTGTGTTCCTGCCTCCATCACATCATGTAGCACTGTGTGTTCCTGCCTCCTTCACATCATGTAGCACTGTGTTTTCCTGTCTATCACATCATGTAGCACTGTGTGTTCCTGTCTCCATCACATCATGTAGCACTGTGTGTTCCTGCCTCCATCACATCATGTAGCACTGTGTTTTCCTGTCTATCACATCATGTAGCACTGTGTGTTCCTGCCTCCATCACATCATGTAGCACTGTGTGTTCCTGCCTCCATCACATCATGTAGCACTGTGTGTTCCTGCCTCCATCACATCATGTAGCACTGTGTTTTCCTGTCTATCACATCATGTAGCACTGTGTGTTCCTGTCTCCATCACATCATGTAGCACTGTGTGTTCTTGCCTCCATCACATCATAAAGCACTGTGTGTTCCTGCCTCCATCACATCATGTAGCACTGTGTGTTCCTGCCTTCATCACATCATGTAGCACTGTGTGTTCCTGCCTCCATCACATCATGTAGCACTGTGTGTTCCTGCCTCCATCACATCATGTAGCACTGTGTGTTCCTGCCTCCATCACATCATGTAGCACTGTGTGTTCCTGCCTCCATCACATCATGTAACACTGGATGTGCGCCTGTCTCCATCACATCATGTAGCACTGTGTGTTCCTGCCTCCATCACATAATGTAGCACTGTGTGTTCCTGCCTTCATCACATCATGTAACACTGTGTGTTCATGCCTCCATCACATCGTGTAGCACTGTATGTTCCTGCCTCCATCACATCATGTAGCACTGTGTGTTCCTGTCTCCATCGCATCATGTAGCACTGTGTGTTCCTGTCTCCATCAAATCATGTAGCACTGTGTGTTCCTGTCTCCATCACATCATGTAGCACTGTGTGTTCCTACCTCCATCACATCATGTAACACTGTGTGCGCGCCTGTCTCCATCACATCATGTAGCACTGTGTGTTCCTGTCTCCATCACATCATGTAGCACTGTGTGTTCCTGCCTCCATCACATGTAGCACTGTGTGTTCCTGCCTCCATCACATCATGTAACACTGTGTGCGCGCCTGTCTCCATCACATCATGTAGCACTGTGTGTTCCTGTCTCCATCACATCATGTAGCACTGTGTGTTCCTGCCTCCATCACATCATGTAGCACTGTGTGTTCCTGTCTCCATCACATCATGTAGCACTGTGTGTTCCTGTCTCCATCACATCATGTAGCACTGTGTGTTCCTGCCTCCATCACATGTAGCACTGTGTGTTCCTGTCTCCATCACATCATGTAGCACTGTGTGTTCCTGTCTCCATCACATCATGTAGCACTGTGTGTTCCTGTCTCCATCACATCATGTAGCACTGTGTGTTCCTGCCTCCATCACATGTAGCACTGTGTGTTCCTACCTCCATCACATCATGTAACACTGTGTGCGCGCCTGTCTCCATCACATCATGTAGCACTGTGTGTTCCTGTCTCCATCACATCATGTAGCACTGTGTGTTCCTGTCTCCATCACATCATGTAGCACTGTGTGTTCCTGTCTCCATCACATCATGTAGCACTGTGTGTTCCTACCTCCATCACATGTAGCACTGTGTGTTCCTACCTCCATCACATGTAGCACTGTGTGTTCCTGTCTCCATCACATCATGTAGCACTGTGTGTTCCTGTCTCCATCACATCATGTAACACTGTGTGTTCCTGCCTCCATCACATCATGTAGCACTGTGTGTTCCTGCCTCCATCACATCATGTAGCTCTGTGTGTTCCTGCCTCCATCACATCATGTAGCACTGTGTGTTCCTGCCTCCATCACATCATGTAGCACTGTGTGTTCCTGTCTCCATCACATCATGTAGCACTGTGTGTTCCTGCCTCCATCACATGTAGCACTGTGTGTTCCTGCCCCATCACATCATGTAGCACTGTGTGTTCCTGTCTCCATCACATGTAGCACTGTGTGTCCCTGCCTCCATCACATCATGTAGCACTGTGTGCTCCTGCCTCCATCACATCAAATAGCACTGTGTGTTCCTACCTCCATCACATCATGTAGCACTGTGTGCTCCTGCCTCCATCACATCATGTAGCACTGTGTGTTCCTGCCTCCATCACATGTAGCACTGTGTGTTCCTGCCCCATCACATCATGTAGCACTGTGTGTTCCTGCCTCCATCACATCATGTAGCACTGTGTGTTCCTGCCTCCATCACATCATGTAGCTCTGTGTGTTCCTGCCTCCATCACATCATGTAGCACTGTGTGTTCCTACCTCCATCACATCATGTAGCACTGTGTGTTCCTGCCTCCATCACATCATGTAACACTGTGTGTTCCTGCCTCCATCACATCATGTAGCACTGTGTGTTCCTGCCTCCATCACATCATGTAGCTCTGTGTGTTCCTGCCTCCATCACATCATGTAGCACTGTGTGTTCCTGCCTCCATCACATCATGTAGCACTGTGTGTTCCTGCCTCCATCACATCATGTAGCACTGTGTGTTCCTGCCTCCATCACATCATGTAGCACTGTGTTTTCCTGCCTCCATCACATCATGTAGCACTGTGTGTTCCTGCCTCCATCACATCATGCAACACTGTGTGTTCCTGTGTGAGGGAAAAGTTCAGTAGATAGGAGTAGCGAGGGAGTATATAGTAACAATAGTTTCATTGCCGGCTACTTGTTAAGGTAGGGTCAGTCTAGCATTTACATAATGACATCCACGTGGGGCGAACATATCCAAACATTAACATCAGTTTTGCGTAGGTTACGCTCAAATGGCCTCACTGCCAAGCCGAAGAAATGCTTCCTTGGGTATAACAAGATTAGATATCTTGGACTAATACTTTCTAATAACTCTCTGCAGCCTCTCCCCAGTAAGATCAAAGCTTTATTAGAATTTAAATTCCCCAAAACCAAGAAGCCCATACGTAGCTTTCTTGGTTCTGTAAATTTTTATGCACGGTTTATCCCGAACCTTACTGATCTTACAGGCATCTTATCCGACTTCCTTAAAAAGTCTGTGAAGGAACCTCTTGAACTTTCCGACGTAGCTCGGGAAAAGTTTAATGAGATTAAAAGTATCTTTTCTAAGGACCCTATACTTAAGATTCCAGATATTAATAAAACATTTTGCTTAAGAACTGATGCCTCCAATACTGGCTTAGGTGCAGTGTTACTACAATACCATGATGGTACTCCCTTCCCTGTATGCTTCCTAAGCCGGAAACTCCTTCCCGCAGAAACGAGATACTCCACCATAGAAGAGGAATGTTTGGCCCTTGTGTGGGGAATCTCCAAACTTAAATTTTATTTGCTGGGAAAAGAATTCATTTTAGAAACGGACCACAAACCTTTGATATACCTAGAAATTTTTAAGGGAACCAACAGTCGCCTCTTGAGGTGGACATTGGCACTCCAGGCTTTTAAGTTCCATATTGTGTATATCAATGGTTCATCCAATTATTTCTCTGACTGGTTAAGTCGTGACAGTCAGTAGAAGATTTCTTGCCTTACGGGACTTCCATATGTTAGAACTTTTTCCTCGCCTATTCTTCTTATACTCCTTGACTATAAGTCTTGGTATGGGGGAGTGTGAGGGAAAAGTTCAGTAGATAGGAGTAGCGAGGGAGTATATAGTAACAATAGTTTCATTGCCGGCTACTTGTTAAGGTAGGGTAAGTCCAGCTCCCGCTATTCCTGCCTTTTCTCCCCCACCCCTAAAGTGATAGTTTGATTGCTGGCTGCTTGTTAACGTAGGGTCAGTCTAGCTCCCACTATCCCTTCCCCTCCCTCTTCCTCCCCCCCCCGAAAGGTGACGTGTGGGGCTCTGATCAAACAGTAAATCACTCGACTCACAGCTCCCAACACTACTGTAAGTACATGCCTGCCTTGTATTCTAGTGGATTTATTGGTTGAAAGCTTCACTTTTGACCAATAATAAACTTAGTCTTTTCAGCCTTGCTCTAAGTTGACTGTTGTAATAATCACCACGTCTTTTAGGTATTGTACTTATCATGGAGAGTGATTATTTAAGCAGTGGGTAACCTGTCTATCTTTTCAGCTTGGATGACAGAGAGGGTCACCTGTCAATCAATGAGAAGAACTGATGGAGACGGACTAACGTCCTGGAGACGTCCCATTTTGGATTTAATTACCTGTGCACCTGTATGAAATTGCAGGACGTAACCCCACATCATTGCAGCGGTAAAGAACCTGCTTTCCTGTCATCGGGATATAATACTCACGGCTATACTGTGAAGAACTAGCCAGTGGGTCGTAGCCAACACCCGCGACCCCCCCCCCCCATCATCAGCAACGGCTACGATTTCAACAACAGTGTCACCAACACCAGACACCCCTATATATATTAGCGTTGAATTCAGTTATTTATATTTTTCATTTTTCATTTTCTTTAATGTAGGATTAATATTTCATATTTAAGTGTTTTATATTTTATATTTTCTGTATATTAAAGTGTTTATGTTTGTCTGTTATTATTTCTTTTTCTATTCATTAATTTTCCTGAGGAGGAGCCAGCCTGAGTAATACTGTCTGAAGTTATTACAGGGCTGAGTAAGCCTTCACATCCTGCCTCCATCACATCATGTAGCACTGTGTGTTCCTGCCTCCATCACATCATGTAGCACTGTGTTTTCCTGCCTCCATCACATCATGTAGCACTGTGTTTTCCTGCCTCCATCACATCATGTAGCACTGTGTGCTCCTTCCTTCATCACATCAACGTTGCGTCTGGTTTAATAACGCTGTTCTGGCCAGTAAAAGGCAAGACATAAGGTGGGGGAATCTTCACTCTCCTCATGGTGACGGTTTTGGTGGGTGTCTGTTAATGGCGGTGGTTGTTGTTGTTGCTACTGTTGCTATTTTGTTGTTATTGTTGTTGCTGCTGCTTCTGTGGTTGCTTTCGTGCTGCTACTACTGGGGTTACTGTTGATGTTGTTTCTGCTGTTATTGCTGTTGTTGTTGCTCTTGCTGTTATTGTTGCTGTAGTTATTGTTGTTATTCTTTCTGTTGTTATTGTTGTCATTCTTGCTGTTGTTGTTGCTGCTGTTGTTACTGCTGTTGCCTTTATTATTTTTTCCCCGCTGTTGTTATTGTTAGTAGTGGTGGTGGTGGTGGTGGTGGTAGTAGTGGAATTTTTGTTATGGTTGTTGTTGGTGGTGGTGCAGGTGGTGGTGTTGGAGGTGGTGTTGGTGTTGTTGTTCGCGGTGTAGTTGTTGGTGGTTTTGTTGGTGTCGTTGCTAGTGTTGTTGTTGGTGGTAGTACTGATATGGTGGTAGCATCATTTGGCGCGGCGGTGGCGGCGGCGATGATGATGAGAATGATGATGAGAATGATTACGAATATAATGACGAGAATGATGATGAGAATGATAACGTCTGGTTGTCTTTGTTGTGGACGTTTCGCCATCCAGTGGCTGGCTGGATGGCGAAACGTCTACGGTGGGGATGCCCGGGTGTTGTGCATGTGTCATTTCATCCTGTCGGTATTATATACAATTCTTGTACTACTACTACTACTACTACTACTACTACTACTACTACTACCTCCACCTCTTCCTGCCTATATATAGCCGTTCTGCTCCACCTGTGTTAGTGTGACTTTGTCAATGGTCCAAGTCGGACCGAAACGTCGTCGTAAGCTTCTCTCTTTTATGTGCGGGTTATTTGTGTATCGTTCCAGTCACGGTATTGTGCCTTTTTGTTATTTATTTATTTTGAAGATACATATAGACGATAAAGTTAATAACGTTGACAACAGAGGACCACAGACGTACCGTGAACACTCGCCTTCACCTCCCTCAGCATGGGTAGTCACCTCCCTCAGCATGGGTAGTCACCTCCCTCAGCATGGGTAGTCACTTCCCTCAGCATGGGTAGTCACCTCCCTCAGCATGGGTAGTCACCTCCCTCAGCATGGGTAGTCACTTCCCTCAGCATGGGTAGTCACCTCCCTCAGCATGGGTAGTCACCTCCCTCAGCATGGGTAGTCACCTCCCTCAGCATGGGTAGTCACCTCCCTCAGCATGGGTAGTCACCTCCCTCAGCATGGGTAGTCACCTCCCTCAGCATGGGTAGTCACCTCCCTCAGCATGGGTAGTCACCTCCCTCAGCATGGGTAGTCACCTCCCTCAGCATGGGTACTCACCTCCCTCAGCATGGGTAGTCACCTTGTTCTATTTACCTGAAGAAACAATAAAAAGTTCCCTATAAAAAAACAAGTATAAAAAAAACAAGTAAACAATGTATGTCGGTGTAGTTTTGCGTAATCAATTAAGGATTATATTTAATCTATATATAAATCTTCTATATTTATCAAATGTGGACAATTAATATAAATTATATGACCATGAATGTGAAAAAAAATTGCCACTGTTCGCCTGGTCAAGGACCAAACCACGGGGGCGCTGACCCCCGGTTTCCCTCCAGTTAGACAGTGAGACATCTTCATAGTATATTATTATTATTATTATCATTATTATTATTATTATTATTATTATTATTATTATTATGTTCATGTGGAATAAGAAATCTAAATCAGACATTTAAAAATAAATGCAAATAAATTATGGCTGATGATTAGCCTATCAAAATGATGAGGTGAATCAACAATGTCTCGGCGGACCATTTCAGTAAAAGAGAAAGAGGAGAAGGAAGACGATGATGAAGAGTAGGAGGAATAGGAGGAGGAGGAATAGGAGGAGGAGGAGGTGAATAGGAGGAAGAGAAGGAGATTACGGAGGAGGAGGAGGAAGAGGAGACGGAGGAGGAGATAAGTAGGAGGCAAAGAAGGAAGATGGGTAGGGAAAGGAGAAGAGGGAATGGAATGGAGGAAGAGAGTGAGGATGGAGAGGAGAAGAAGGAGCAAGGAGAAAAATTACATAGGTATGGAGACGGAAGGAGAGGAAAGGAAACACTTGGAAGAGTGAAAGACAGGAAAAAATATATTTTATGAGAAAAGAGGATAATAGAAAGTAAGATTACATCATAACTAAAGAAAATGAAGAATAAAGAATGACACGAGAGAGGAGCAGGAGAACTGCCAAGAGGCAAAGGTGCTTTCCCTGGCACCTTTGGACAGGTCAGATGTTGACCAGTGCCACTGAGAGACGGAAATGCCACATGATAGATTATAAAGGAGTGAAAAAAAAAGTGCCTGGTCACAGACCGGGCCGCGGGGGCGTTGACCCCCGAAACTCTCTCCAGGTAAACTCTCCAGGTACCAGGAATCAGGTTTTACATCTAGATTTGTCTTCTCCACACAGGTAGGCGACCAACAACACAATATGAGCTATTTATTATTGTACACGTGTAACGTGTTGTATACCTATAAGGTGTCATGTGCCTGTAACGTGTCGTATACCTGTAACGTGTCGTATACCTGTAACGTGTCGTATACCTGTAGCGAACACAACTGTAACTATGGCTACATTCTACATAGTCTGTACATGTAATTTCGTATGTCTCCAGATGACACAGCACCAACAACAACAGTGGGGAACTACACACGTAACAAAACAAGTTTTTGATGGGGTAATGTTTCGCCCTGAACAGGATTTTATCGAGTCGTGACTTGGGAAAGTTCCACACAGGGCCAAACGTTTTCCCGGTTAAAATTTGCTCTGCAACGTGTCTTAATTCAGTGTATGAATATTGCTCGACCTGTACTCCAGACTAAATCTGGCGTGCGAACTGCAAGTAACAACAGGTTGGTTGGATACACAAATAACCCGCGCACAGGAGAATAAAACTTATGACGACGTATCCGTCCGATTTGGACCATTAACTAGTCACTGAAACGTCGTTATAAATTTCATTCTCCTGTGTGCGGGTTATCTGTGTTGTTCCATCCACAGTATTGTTACTTTTATCCATGTTGGTTGGATTACAGGCGAAGCCTCCTTGGTCAATTGCATGAAGTCTCCACCAGAGTTTGTGCAAGACTGCTCGGTACCATGCCAGCAAGAAGAGAAGTGTAGTTAAACAACTGGCTGATGAATTGACTAATTGATGGACTAACTGGTTGGTAAACTGACTGACTGATGGACTATCTGGTAGACGAACTGGATGACTGGTAAGCTCAATGGCTAATGAATATGTTGACGAATGAACTGGCTGGCTGAAAGCTGAAGGCTGATTGCATGACTGGCTGAACAGCTGGGTGACTGACATGCTCATCGACTGGCAGACTGATTGAGAGGCTTGTTAGACTTAATGATCTATTGCCTGGCTGGTGGACTGAGAGAGACGAATAGGTAACTGCTTGTTGATCACCTCTTCAGAAAGACGCGACAGTCATCTGCAAATCCAGACCAGCAAACTCTCCTTCATCAAAGATATTGAATACCAGTGTGTGTGGTGTGACTGACTCACACTATCAGAGCTGTTGGTTTGACACTAGGACAACACCAGTGTGTGTGGTGTGACTGACATGCTACTGTAGCAATTGGTATTAAATACTCCATTATAACTCCGGTGTGTATTATGACTATCATATTACTGGAGCAGCAGGTATGATTCCAGCGTGCAGTATGTCTAGATCACACTACTGGAGCAGCTGGTATGATTCCAGCGTGCAGTATGTCTAGATCACACTACTGGAGCAGCAGGTATGATTCCAGCGTGCAGTATGTCTAGATCACACTACTGGAGCAGCAGGTATGATTCCAGCGTGCAGTATGTCTAGATCACACTACTGGAGCAGCTGGTATGATTCCAGTGTGGCTAGTACATACTACTTTAACAGCTGGCATTACTATTCGATTATGCCAGTGTGTAGTGTAGCTGACTCACACCACTATAGCAGCTAGTGTGACCCACTGGATAACACCACCAGTGTGTATAGCGGCTAGCCCAATGTGACCCACAAAACAACGCATGCAGATTACCCGAGTTTTATCTTACCTGTGTTAATTACCTTAATCACTACCATTACTGAACATAACGTAGTATTACCGCGCTAATTACCGGCCTTCCGGTGTATATTGACGATTATGTGAATCGATGTTTGCTTATTTACAAACATGTGAGTAGATCCGAACACAAAAGTGAAATAAAGACGAGTTATTGGCAAAAAAAGAATCAATATGAAAGCAATTAAGTGAAAAAATACACAGAATACTATACGTTTATACCTTCACTGAGGCTCTGATCAGCAACATAGTACTCCAGAGATGAAAGACATAATTTGTTTTCTATTTTCTCAATATGAATCGCTGTGTACATGATTGTGTTAGAGTGCTGGCATCTAGATTTGCGCGCATGTACAGCCTATGTACAGTGGTGTTTCACTGTGTATGCATGGATGTTTAAATTAATGTTTATATATTGTGGCATGCTAAGAGTACGTTACATTTTATTCGGCGTATGTCACACACCCATATAGACATGACCTCCCGACCAGAGAACCAAATGCTAAGAGTGTAACAAGCGGGACTTTCCTTGTTCAACCCAGCCAATAACAAAGAAGACCGACCAAGTTGTGAAACAATGTTGGAGTCTCGTGGATCAACATTGACAGACTTACCTCAGATCTGGTCGCTCACAGTTTTCACTGTGTCTCTTGCTTGCAAAATTTGCTTTGTACATATTGCATATACATTGTACATATACCTGCATGCTGTTTGGTGAAGGAAAAATATATATGAATCTACTCACTGCTGACTATTGCTCATGTCTCATTTCCTACCTTGGTTATCCTGCTACAACCTAGTGCGCAGCTTATCAATTGTGTTAGTAATACGTATGTCGGTAAGAATTTATATTACAATAGATAAACTTTTTTGTGGGAGAGGGGAGGGAAGAAAGATACTAACAGTACATGGAGAATAAAATGAATGGTGGAATTAAAATGTTGACAAATGTCACGTGGTGTAAAGTAGTAAAGTCCAGCGAGGCTTTATAAAGATTATACTTTGTGATATTTTGGGGGTTTATCAGATACAAAAGAAGACTTTGTGGTTTCTTATCAAGTTTAAAGCATATTGACTGCACGAGGGCCATTAAGGCTGCATTTCACTTACACTCCACCAGTCAAGGCTACTGAAGTTCTCAGTGTTTAAATAGTAAGATTATTATTATTATTATAATCAAAAAGAACCGCTAAGCCACAAGGGCTATACAGCTAAATAGTAAGAGATTATATCTGTATAATTAGGGAATAGTATACTGAATCGTACTTAGTGACGAGTTCTTGTTTTACTTATTAAGTTATCATGTGGGGAACCACATGATAACTTAATAAATAAAAAATTTCAATAAGCTGAGTAGGATAACACCGACTTTCAATATTTCGAATTCATTTATGATAACACATCAGAACTAATAAATTGACAAAGCTGTTTGGGATACGAGAAGGATATAAAGAAATTATAGGTGATGAAATATTTAATAATTACAAAACAAAAGGAATACTAGTTAAAGATTTAGGGGGGGAAAAGAAATCGGAACAATAATGAAAAAAAAGAGTGAAACATTATTTTAAGCCGAAAGATAAACATTAAGAATGAGACAAAAAAGCGAGGAAATAAAAGATGACAAAGATATTAAAGAACAACTTATTGTTATACCTAAAGAGGACATCCAAACTATAACAAATTATTAAAAATTAAAAATAAACATTCCTGGTAACATGCATCTCCCCCCCCTCCCATCCCACGGTCACGGTAGCTCCACTAATTGACCCATGCAAATAAAAATATAGACCCAATTTTAACCAGTTTTCGTATAATAAGACCTCAAACTTGTCAGAAGGATTTACGCTGAGTCTCCCCCAGATTTATCGTCATCATCAGAGTCATCACGAACACATACACGCATACATAAAGAGCGCACTCACGCACGCACAGAAGCGCACACATGCATGCGCCTCACACCCCTGTAACTTAGAGCTAACAGCAACATTCGTGGCTGGGGGTGAGGACACGTAAATCACTCTCGTTCGTGTTAAGTAAAGGCTAAACTTGATGCCATTTTCATGTCCGTCTTCACGACATGAAGCATAAAAGTCTTGTATTATAGTGCTCCTGTGTGGCCAGGTGACAGACACATTCGTTAAGCTGTGTTTATCATGGCTTAGCGACCACCACAGCCTGGTCACCGTCTGTGACTGCGGCAACAAGCCGACAAGCAGGCATGATAGGCAAGTAATGAAAAGCAAGCATTCATTTTTAGATGATGTGTCGCTTACCTGGTGTATACCTGGAGAGGGCTTCGGGGGTCAACGCCCCCGCGGTCCGTTCTGAGACCAGACCTTAGGATTGAGCTTTCTCAAGTCTCAGTCCTGATAGCGCACAACCCTGAGAATCCTGAGCGTAACGCCGTATATTACAAAGATGACTGTCTTTACATTTTGTGTGATAAATGGTTTGAAAACCGACATGTTGAAGATTGAGACACTTATGCAACATATGGGAATCTTAATTAAGGAGACGTTTCCCCACACAGAGGCTTCATCAGTCCAATACAAAGCAGAGAGGGATAAGATTCCCATATGTTACATAAGTGTCTCAATCTTCATCTTTATATCTTATCAAGTCATAGTTGTCCACTTAGATCGAAGGACTGAAACGATACCTGAAGGGCATTCCGGGGATCAACGCCCCCGCGGCCCGGTCCATGACCAGGCCTCCTGCTAGATCAGGGCCTGATCAATGAGGCTGTTACTGCTGGTCGCACGTAGTCCAACGTACGAACCACAGCCCGACTGATCTGGCACTGACTTTAGGTATTTGTCCAACTCCCTCTTGAAGACAACAGGGGTCTACCTCCACCTTTTAATATAAAAGGGAATAAGTGTAAACAAAGAGAGGAGTAAAACTGACAATGATCTAAGTACACGCAGTGGGTTTTTTCAAGTTATTTGACAACTTTTTCGTCCACTGTATGAACAAACGTTGTCAGAAAAAGATTTAATCCGTTTGTCTCTGTTTTCACTCTAAGCCAAACTTGACTCTGCTCAAGGATAACAGTGACTATGTCACTGCCTGTAACAGCTGCCTTCCTTGATGAAGGTGGAGGAGAACTGATCAGTATAAAAATTACTCCCGGGCAGGAGATAACCTGGCTGGTAGCTTACCCAGCTGCCCTTAATAATTCCAATAGTCACAATAACCGAGACTGCTGCTTGAATGTCTATAGGTGGCCCTAAAGCAATATAAGGTAACTAAATGAATATAAACACCTATCAATGAAATTGCTGGCTACATTTTACGGAGACCCTCGTTACCTCACCGTGTATGCTGAAGTTTGAGAACGCCATCTACCGGCTGAGAGAGTCACTGACACAATACCAGGCTTCACAAAACAAAGTATGGAGAAAAGCGCATACGTAAAACAGCCTGTACCTTATTTCGAAAGGACGATACTGCCTGACTCATATTACTGGTCCACCCATTCACGAGGCTGTGATGTTACTACCAGAGAGGAGGCACATATGAGGTTAACATCGCCTGTTCCCTTCCTCATCCTCGCTTCCCCCCATTTGTCTGCAGGTTTTCAAACTGGGTGTCGTTTCCCGACAGTTCGGCGGGGATTACGTACAGCTATATACGATAGCTGGGATACAGACATATTATGATTGCCGGGTTATAGCAATGCCACGATAGCGGAGTTACAGCTATGCTGTGGTAACAGGGTTAAAGTTATTTTGCGACAGCGAGATTACAGCTGTACTACGGTAGATGGGTTATAGCTATATTATGAGAACAGAGTTATAGCTAAACTACAATAGTGGGGTTATAGATATGCTACGACAGTAAAGTAATGACTGCACTACAATAGAGGATTTGTAAGATGTTACGATAACAAAGATATAATTGTACTACGATAAGCAACAGTTATTCTACGATAAAAGAGACAGATAGCAGTTGCAGCTATGCTATGATTGCTGAGTTAAAGCTACATTACAGTAGTGTGTCTGATTCTATTAGACATCATCACTAACATGGTTGTGCAAAACGTTGAGGCTCACCGCCCGTCCAGTACAGTACTTACCCTTATGTCCTTCTCCTTGAGTGAAGTTTGAAGTCTTTGCTACCTGAGACTGAGGTCTTCTTTGCCCTTCCCTTAGCTTCATAACTTTGCACTTGCTGGGGTTAAATTTCATTAGCTATCTGTCAGATCAGACCTGTAGCATGTCCACGTATGCTTGTATTCTCCTCATTAGTTTCACATCATCTACAAACGGGGATACCTCTATCTCTATCCTTTCCGTCATGTCATTCATGTACCGATGATCCTTCTGGAGCCCCGCTCGTCACATGCACCCATTCCGACACCTCTTCATGGGCAGACACTCGCCGTTTCCTTCATGTCAGGTATTTCCACTGTAGTGCTCTCCCTGTTATTCCTGCCTGTTCCTATAGCTGTTATACCAGTCTCTTGCACAGTACTATGAAAACTCTTCCTACAGCCCAAGAAGAGGCAATCTACTCGTCTCTCTTACTCCTGCCTTACTTCTATTATATTATCGTAGAACTCCAGCAGGTTTATGATACAAGATTCACTATCTCGAAAGCCGTGGTGGTTTTCTAACTCCACAACTCTTCTGACAATCTACTCCATGACTTTACGTACTATACATATCAGTGACACTAGTCTCTAGTTTAATGCTACCTCTCTGTCTCCTTTCTTAATAACTGGGATTACATTTGCTGTGTTGGGGGGGGGGAGGAGACGAGTGGTGGGCTGGTTGTTGTCACTCAGTATGCCTGACAGGCACGAAAATAAAGTTGGCCTCCTGCTATGTTTTCTTCCACTCTTCAATCGATTACATTTTAGCTATTTAAAATTGAAGTCACGTGATTTCTTTTCGAAAATATTACGAGTGGCATCCTTTATAATGTGATGTTAAATATTTAATTACATTCTTTCTGATTTTTGCTGTACGAATTTTTGAAGCTCGAAATTTTGTAAATGCTTCACTATATTTTATGAAATCAACTTGAATAGTGAAATAATAATGTCTGTCAATAAGTGTGAGATCTATTTAGAGAAATAAATCTGCGATGAAATCCCGTTTATATTTTCAAAATAGTTATAATAAAGTGTTGCTATATATAAAAAAAAAACTTGTTTACTTTCAGCCGATATCCAGCAACCTTTCAAAATATCATGAAATTTTTGAATATACATTAAGTAAAAAGAATCATTGTGTTAGTACACATTTTGCTTAAAAATATTGTGAAGTTTAGACAATTAGAAAGATCAAAGTGGTGCCGTGGCCCCTTGAGCCTCCACCAGTCCTTGCAATGAAGGATCCACATTGGCTTAGTGCCTCATAAAATACAATAAAAATACGGTTTCTTCTGGGCGTTGTTTTTTATGAAATTAAAATCAACTGTTCTTTGAATTACTGCGCCAACATCACACAAGTGCGCAAATAGCTAAACGACGTGAAGACTACTTTGCTAAATTCTCAGACATGATCCAGAACTATAAACAGGAAAACCAAACATATGGTAAGTGAAAAGCCAAGGCGGGGAGTCTGTCGTGCCATGTAAACAATGAAAAGTGTGGATGTTGAGGTACCCAGGTGTTCTCCGCCATCAAGCCAGGAGACGCCCAGGGGATCCCTGGTTCCAGCTATAACGTTCTTACTGACTCTTACTGCGTGTAAGACGCTGTAAAAAATATATAATGCTATTCCAGGGTCTTTTTAATCCATAAACCGGGTACGCAAGAGGAAGAACAGGACAGCCCAGGACTCTTCCTTTGCTCTTCTTCCTTCCTCTTTGTCCTTCTCTTCTCTCAGCTTTTGTCCTTCCACCTCAGCCCCTCTCTTTCCCACTCTGCCCACTCCCCTCCTCTTCTGTCCTTCATTGTCTCTACCATCTTCTTTCCCCTCTGCCTCTCTCCTACAAAACAGGTGATGAAGTGATCCTAGGTAATAACAGTGATCTACTGGTGACTACAAACCCAGGAGGAGGAGGACATCAACCTGTTATTGCAAATTCTTTCAATTTCTCACATACGGTTTTTCAGCAATTTTTCGATCTACATTATTTTTTATGCTAGATTAGGCTAGGCTAAGCTATGTTATAACTAGATTAGATTAGGCTTGGCTAGTTTTGGTTAGGTTAGGTTAGATTTGTTAGGCATGATTGCAGTTTATTAATGAAAATTAATTGTAACATGCTACAAAGCCAATAACTGAAATATTAGAGTAGAGGCGATAAAATAGTCAGATAATCTATGAATAATGATTAAGGTGTATATGACTGCAGCTCCCGGCCCCTGCGGGGCTACCTCTTGGAAAAGGCCCTGGCCGGGCGATTATATTGGCGAATCTAGAACAGAATCCCGGCCCCGCCTCTTCGGTGCTGTGAGTGAGTGTGTGTGTGTGTGTGTGTGTGTGTGTGTGTGTGTGTGTGTGTGTGTGTGTGTGTGTGTGTGTGTGTGTGTGTGTTTGTGTGTTTGTGTGTGTGTGTGTGTGTGTGTGTGTGTGTGTGTGTGTGTGTGTGTGTGTGTGTGTGTGTGTGTGTGTGTGTGTGTGTGTGTTTTGAAGAAAGAGGTCTCAGGATGGAGGAGTGAGGAGGTACTTTAATTAAGGCGGTGGAGGTGCTAGACTGCGAGGTGGCTGGTCTTGGAATATTGCAACAGCTCCTGGACCCCAGCACTGAGATACTCTATAGAAAGCTTGGGTGGTTTACAAAGAAGAGATCATATTTAATTATAAATATATCTCTTTCACCATTATATTTTTGTATTGCCCTAGTTCCCTCAGTTGTTCACAAGATCATTGTAATGACCTCCCTATATTAATACTTTCTAAGTGACCTCATGTTAAATGATAAAATAATCAGTAATTATTTTTCTCTATCAATATTTGAGTAATAAATAATTATTTCCCCCATATATATTTAGTGCAGTACTTTTCCCCATTATAATTTCCCTGGGATTTAATATAAAAGGTACAGACATTAATATTTTTTATTAAGTGAAGCTTAAATGTAATAAATACTCTATCGAGATGTGATGGAGAAGTTTCCCTCACACTGTAGTAAACAACGTAAACTTTTGGTTAACAAGTAATCTATTGAGAGGATGCAGGGTTCGTCTCTTCCTCTTCCCCTATATTGTGGAATGATAAAATTGTACTTGGGGATAGTTTTTGAAGAAATAACATCAATATGTTAACATTGCAGTAATAGTTACACCTCAGTACGCTGAGGTCAGTGGTCACCTGCGGTCATACCTGCCTACGATCTTGGGAGTTAGCGTGGGCTGTTACCAAGCACCATGGCTTGTTGTAGTGCTTTAGAATCTCAGGTTCAAGTGTTGAAGGAGATTCTATTTCTTCAGGAGGAAAATTGGAGGCTGAAGCTTCGCATAGATGAGTTTGGGAGCGAGTGTGAGAAGGATTTAGCTGGTAAGGAAGGAATGGTCACCAGCAGTGATAGTGGCAGCCGCTTTAAGTGGCAAGTGGTTCACAGTTCAGGAAGAAGGAAGATAAGGAGAGTTAATAGAGAAGATGTGAAGGTAGGAAATCGATTCTCTGTTCTCCAAGACGAGTGTACTTCAGTGGTTAGTGAGGTTGAAGGTGCCACTGATTCCGCTGCTAATCAAGGTAAGAATATTTTAATAGTAGGCGATTCTCAGGTAAGACATATGGACCGTGCATTTTGTAACAGAGACAGAAAGGTCAGACAGAGAGTGTGTCTTCCTGGATCTGGTGTTGGTGACATAGTCAGCAGGTTGGATAATATTATGTCAGGTAATGGGAACAAGCCCATTATCTGTCTTAGTGCTGGTGGTAATGACATTGGGAAGGGCAGGAGAGAGGAGCTGCTGGATAAGTACAGGTCAGCCACAGAAGTAGTTAGGTCTAAGGGAGGGATCCCAGTCATATGTAGCATCTTGCCTAGAAAGGGAGTGGGCAATGAATGGATGTCTAGGGCAATTGGTATAAATTGCTGGCTAGACAGTTACTGCAAGGAACTTGCAATCCCATTCATTGATAACTGGGACCTATTCTTTGGCAAACGTGATATGTATGCAAGGAATGGGGTTCATCTCTCTGGGGATGGAGTGGTTGCATTAGTCAATTCAATTGAGAGGGTAATTGAAGACTTGTCTAGGAATTTAATCTGAAAGATTATAGAGGTATGGGTGTTTGTGGGAAACAATCAGGCTGCAGCATTAGGGTTAAAAACAGCAGTTATTACCGGTATACCTCAGGGATATGTTTAAAAGACAATATTCAAAATAAAGTTGCTAGTAATGGCAAATCAATTGATCAACAAACAAAGAGGGATAGTAGAGGGCAACGAGTGACTAGCTCCCTTAAGGTTTACTATACAAATAGTAGGAGTCTAAAAAATAAGATAGATGAGCAAAGATTACTTGCAAGTGTAAGTAATATAGATATTATTGGTATAACAGAGACCTGGCTCAACCTGAAAGATAAGAGAAATGCCATCTGAATGCAACATACAGGGTTATAAACTATTCCACACTGATAGGGTCAGCAGGAAGGGTGGTGGTGTGGCGATGTATGTCAGAGAAAATTTAAATTGTTGTCTTAGACATGATATAAGATTAGAAACATCGAACACAGAATCTGTTTGGCTACAGTTTCTCGAGGGACATGACAAACTAATTTTGGGTGTGATTTATAGGCCCCCAAACCTTGATAGGGAGAGCAGTAAGCTGTTATGGGACGAAATTCATAAGGCATCTAGATATGAAAATGTTGTGATAATGGGAGATTTTAACTTCAGACAAGTTGATTGGAACAATATGACAGGAAATCTTGAGTCTAGTGACTTTCTTGATACGGTTCAGGATTGCTTTTTAGAACAGTTTGTGACAGAACCAACTAGAGGAAACAATCTGCTTGACTTGGTTCTTGCCAACAAAGATTCACTAATTAATAATCTTGAGGTTAATGATGAGCTTGGGAAAAGTGATCACAAATCACTTAGTTTCAATATATCATGGAATTACTCAGATAACTGCAATTAAATCTCTGTCCCAGATTTTCGCTTGGCCGACTTCATGGGACTGAAAAATTACCTGGGTGGGCTAAATTGGGATGTCCTGACTATGGGTCAGATAGGTGATCTTGGTTGCCACTATGACGTTTTTCAGAGCATAGTTCTAGCTGCCCAGACAACTTTTGTTCCGAGTAGGGAAATTAGATCTAACAAAAATGATCCCAAATGGATGAACAATAGATTAAAACATCTCATTGGTTAAAAGAGAGGCATATATAGGCATATCAAAAGAGGGGATGGGCAGTTAAGAAATCAATACATTCAATTAAAGAGAGAAATAAAGAAAGGAATAAGAAAGGCAAAAAGGGATTATGAGGCTAAGGTCGCAAGGGATTCAAAGACTAACCCAAAAGGGCTCTTTCAGGTATACAGAAGTAAGATTAGGGACAAGATAGGCCCACTTAAGAGTAACTCTGGTCAGATCACTGACAGTGATAAGGATATGTGTGAAATTCTAAATACCTACTTCCTCTCAGTTTCACCCAGGAAAATGCTAGCGATATTCCTGAAATAATAGATTATGTAGAACAGGAGGATAATAAACTATGTACAATTGCGGTAACTAGTGACATGGTCCTCAGACAAATAGAGAAACTAAAACCTAACAAATCCCCAGGCTCTGATGAACTGTTTGCAAGGGTGTTAAAGGAATGTAAAGAGGAACTTAGCATACCTTTGGCTAATCTTTCTAACATATCACTACAAACTGGCATAGTGCCTGATAAGTGGAAAATGGCAAATGTAATACCTATTTACAAGGCAGGTGACAGGTCCTTGGCTTCGAACTATAGACCAATAAGCCTTACCTCCATAGTGGGAAAATTTATGGAATCAATAATTGCCGAAGCAATTCGTAGCCATCTTGACAGGCACAGATTGATTAATGAATCTCAACATGGTTTTACAAAGGGGCGTTCCTGTCTTACGAATTTACTAACTTTTTTCACTAAGGTGTTTGAGGAGGTAGATCATGGTAATGAATATGATATTGTGTATATGGACTTCAGTAAGGCTTTCGATAGAGTTCCACATCAGAGGCTATTGAGGAAACTTAAGGCACATGGAATAGGAGGAGAAATTTTTTCCTGGGTAGAGGCATGGCTGACAAATAGACAGCAGAGAGTTTGCATAAATGGGGAGAAATCAGAATAAGGGCACGTCACAAGCGGTGTTCCTCAGGGGTCAGTGTTGGGCCCGTTGTTGTTCACAATTTACATAAACGACATAGATGAGGGAATAAATAGCGACATAAGCAAATTTGCTGATGACACCAAAATAGGCCGTCCAATTCATTCTAATGAGGACACTAGAGCACTCCAGGATGATTTGAATAGACTGATGAAATGGTCGGAGAAGTGGCAGATGCAGTTTAATATTGACGAATGCAAAGTTCTAAATGTTGGTCAGGTAAATAACCATGCCACATATAAACTAAATAATGTGATCTTAATACTACTGATTGCAAAAAGGATTTAGGAGTTCTGGTTAGCAGTAATCTAAAACCAAGACAACAGTGCGTAAGTGTTCGCAACAAAGCTAACAGAATTCTTTGCTTTATATCTAGAAGTATAAATAATAGAAATCTTCAGGTTGTTCTTCAACTCTATATATCCTTGGTTAGGCCTCATTTAGACTATGCTGCTCAGTTCTGGTCACCGTATTACAGAATGGATATAAATGCTCTGGAAAACGTACAGAGGAGGATGACAAAGATGATCCCATGTATCAGAAATCTTCCCTATGAGGATAGACTGAGGGCCCTGAATCTGCACTCTCTCGAAAGGCGTAGAATTAGGGGGGATATGATTGAAGTGTAGAAATGGAAAACAGGAATAAATAAAGGGGATGTAAATAGCGTGCTGAAAATTTCCAGCCAAGACAGGACTGGCAGCAATGGTTACAAGTTGGAAAAATTCAGATTCAGGAAGGATATAGGAAAGCACTGGTTTGGTAACAGAGTTGTGGATGAGTGGAACAAACTCCCGAGTACAGTTATTCAGACTAAAACGTTGTGTAGCTTTAAAAATGGGTTAGATAAATTCATGAGTGGGTGTGGGTGGGTGTGAGTTGGACCTGACTAGCTTGTGCTGCTGGGTCTGATGCAGTGCTCCGTCGACAGTCGTCAGTGGTCAGTCGTCAGTCGTCAGTGGTCAGTCGTCAGTCGTCAGTGGTCAGTCGTCACGTGAGGTCACAGACCCTGAGCTGGTTTGGGGATTAGTGTGAGTAGTGGATTTTTCCACTGGGGGAGGAACTTCCGGTTGGGCCTTTCCCTGGGCGAGGAACTTCCGGTTTGGGCCTTCCACAGAGCGAGGAACTTCCGGTTGGGCCTTCCACTGAGCGAGGTATCCGGTCTAGGACCAGCAGCTGGAGGGTCACCTTTTCACACCTAGGTGTTACTTCCGGTTTTGACCATGACCTCGCCCTCGAGACTACCTCACCCTTGACCCCCCAACCAATACCCCCGCCCACGACCCCCCCCCCTTCGCGACCCCGCCGTCGCGCCGCGCGCCCGCCCGCGCGCCCCACTCGCGCGCCCGCCCGCGCGCCCGCCCGCGCCCTTCGCGACCCCCCACCCGCGCGCCCGCCCGCGCGCCCCGCTCGCGAGCCCGACCGCGCCCTTCGCGACCCCCGCCCGCGCCTTCTGCAGCGTCGTCCGGATCGCCCCCCGCGCCTCGAATTTTTTTTTCTTATGATCTCCTTGGATCAAGGTTTTTGGATTCCCCCCTATGGGGTTTTCGAAATTCTCCATCTCCTTGGATCAAGGTTTGGGTACCCCTCCTTTCACCCCCCATCCCCAAATTTTCTCGATAATACAAGTTTTGGATACTCCCCCCTATGGGGTTCTCAATATCAAAGTCTCCACTTCCTCGGATCACCCTCCCACTTTCACCCCCCAACCCCAAAAATTTCTCGACAATACCATGACTCCATCTCCTCGGATCAAGTTTTTGGATCCCCCTATGGGGTTTTCGAAATTCTCCATCTCCTTGGATCAAGTTTTTTTTGGATTCCCCCCTATGGGGTTTTCGAAATTCCTCGGATCAAAGTTTTTGGAATCCCCCCCTCTGGGGTTTTCGAAATTCCTCGGATCAAGTTTTTGGAATCCCCCCTCTGGGGGTAAGCATGCTTACTACAGGTCTAAACATCTTCCCCTTATTATTTTAAAATGAACTAAAAGTTTCCTCTCATTAAGTTAAATGAACTAAAAATTTCCTCTCATTAAGTTAAATGAACTAAAAAAAGCGTTTACTCGGCGGTCAGTGACGTCACACATACAAGCTAAATCTTGTCGACTTACCCCTATGTCAGTGACGTCACGTGATGACCGCGCACACAGGTTGAATCTTGTATACCCTTTTAGTTAATAAGGGGACATAGCAGTGACGTCACACATACAAGCTGAATCAATGTCGATCCTTTTAGTTCATTCAAGTTAATAAGGGGATATAGTACCTACATCATAGGGAAAACATTTTCATCATCAGAAAGACACATTTCAGGATAACACTAATACACAATATTTTTTTTTCATTATTTATTATACAGCCATTACATTTCTGGTAATACAAACAAATACAATTTCATTGAAAAAGCTACAATTCATTGAATAAAATCAACGTAGAGTAATTTTTCTTCTCTTGTAGAATTTCTGTGCATTTTGTTCAGGGTCGTCATCTTCTTCCTCATCTGTTATACAATAAACTTCTGGGGGGGAAGCTGGTGGATAATAAATGGGGGAATCCTCATCCATACATGAATTAGGTTGGGAATTTGTCATAAAATATTCCATCTCGCTCCATACGCATTTATCGCAATAACAACTACTAACACATTCTCCACTCATATGAGACTGGGGAGAAGGGTCGATCTCGGCGTGGGTAGGAGTTACAATATCCTGGATAAAAGCGTTAACATCAACCGCCTGAGTAGGAGGCACAGTCTCAACATCCACATGAGGTCGGGGAGAAGTCTCGTTGGTAGGAGGGGTAGCAACAGCATCTCCATATGGATGGGTAGGAGGCTGGGTGGATCTCGCTCCTAACAATCCCATCAACTCGCAAATCATTTTCTCCTGTCGGATTTGATTTGCGCGAATAAGTTCCAACAACCGCATTATATTCGCATCTGGCAAAGAAAAAAAATTCTCGATTAGAAGAAGAATAAGGCATATCTTTAATTGCATTAAAAAGTTTTATTGGTTAATACATTACACTTCTAAAATCATTTATGTGTAAAAAAAGATTTTTTCAATATTAGAACAAGATAATGAACAAAAATCACTTACCATTTACCGCAGGTGGATTATTCCGACATACACAGGGATGCAGTCTTCTCTCCTCCTCGCAGACACCTCCAACGGAGTACTGAATTGGATTCATCCTTGACCCAACTTGAATGACAGTAGATGCAAAGAGTGACCCAGCACGGGCATTTATAGCAGCGTTATGACCTTTCGCCCCGCCTCTAACCTTTCGCCCCGCCTCTAAACGCCTCTACCCCACCGTATTATAATTCCAATATTTTACACAGATTTTCATAATTCCACGTTGAATTATTAGCAAATACACTTGAACATGAGGGTATATTGAAATGCTCATATGCATATTTCATTATAAATTGGTCATTCTTTAATTTATTTCTACCAAAATCTTTAAACAAATATGGTATAATTTTCTTGACGCTATAATTTGTTAACTTATACACAAAATATATAGCATATAAGCCGCACACCAATGATTTTTCATGTTGAATCCTCTGATTAATACCGTACATGAAATTTCTCTTGTATATAATTTTCTCATATATATTTGTATAATGTTTTAAATCCACCCCGAAACTATCTAAATATATTAATATGTATTTGTTCACATATATACTAATCCAATGACCCATATTTTCATCTTGATCGTTCAATATATTAATGATGAAAATTACCGGCTTATCTTTTATCCTCATAATAACTTCATTTATATTATTTGCGGCAAAACATCCCAAATACGAGGCGTATCTTCCCGTATGATGTTTCAAGGCAATATTTATTTCTTCACAATTCATGATCTATACTCGCGTATGCACTATCACTGTTCTATTTTCATTTATATTTAAAATCGCATTAGTTTCACCAAACATCAGACAAATTCTATTCTCATCTTTCGGTTTACCAAATGTCATATCTATTCTCAAATTACCATTCTTCTCGACAGATATAGCATTCTTAACCTGTTCACTTCTCAGGTCAACACCTAATATAGTTCTGCCTTGGAGAAAACTCTTATATGTAATCAGATGATCAGTCTCCAAACCCAGAGATTTCAAGGTAGCGTAATATAACCTACTCGCGTGGGTAGGGAACTTACAGTCAATATTAAGAATCATTTCTGAATTAATTGTAACCCCGAAATGATTCAAATCTTCATGTTGAAAATATAATGGATTAAAATTATATCCTCCATCATATGTCTTCATATCAACTAATATAATAAATATCTTATCGGGTATGACTTGTCCCCAAGGATTATCTGCGATCAATTGTGTTTGATTAGATGTCAGAATATATGATTTAAATAATGTCTTCTTGAACAGATATTCACACCCCTGCGGGTTTGCCCTCATGCTTGAATTCAATGCAATTAATGCATTCGTATACGGAATAACTTTATCGATCCATAATTTAATGGAATTAATATTATATTTATATGTTTTTCCGCTTAATGGAGTCATAATTACCCATGCGGGTGAATGCATTTCAAGTCTCAATCGACATTCGACACTATCCAGGATATATTCGTGAAAACTACTCACATCCAGCATCAAAGGGAAACAAGTATTCACTTCATTCGTTAATTTACCTTCGTCTTTCTTAATATCATCTAAATCAGCTGTTGTAATAGTACTACTTGCTGTGTCTTTATTACGAAAGAATGCTATTCTTCCCAATGTATCTAATTTTGATGGGGATAAATGCTTAAGCAGTTTAATATAACCCGTATATGAATAAAATGGATTCGATTCTATAAGTTGTTCATTGAGATACAAACACACAGATTTGAATATTGTCTGACTTATAGAGTTCACAAATATGACCTTATCATCGTCTCCCAGTGCACTCCCATCCTCATTTGTTATATTTATGTTCATTTCCAAGGCCAGACTCGTTAAATCTAAAAAATGACCTTCTGAACTTTGTATTCTAAATTCGAGAAATTTATCAGATCCTTGATTTACTGGTAATACTTCACAGGTGCGTCTAGCTGCTATTGAGGATTCAATAATGGTATGTCCTGGTAATTTTGGGAATCCATCAGTTATGGAATGAGAATAAGTGGGGACGGGGGCGTTGAGTCCCCCCGGTGTAACGTATAGAGCACCAGCCGACATACTAACAATATGACAGTTAACAATAAACTAAAATTAATTAAATATTCCAGTTTCTTTTATTATTAAATTTCAATCGTTTCAAACCAATCTTTCTACTTCCTCCGGATAATAACTTCTGTCCGACACCCTTCAATGTTTCTACGCCTCTATTTCTCGCAGAATTTTTCAATGCAATACCATTATTAACATCGTTCAACACATTTTGCCCGTATTGTAATACTCCCGGAGCAAAGGTATTCAATAAGAATGGTAATGCTTTTCTGGCCATCCCACCGAGAAATGACAATAATCCTCCGCCCCTCCCTCTAGCTTTATATAATATAATATCATCTAAACCTCCCCCTTTCACCCTCGAAGTATCAAAGAGTTTCAGGAATGATTCCACTGAAGGAGGAGAGAAACTGGTTCTCATCTTGACGGTTCGTTCAATATTAACTCAACTTGATCATTCACTCTCGTTTTATAGGTCTTAAATGTAGTACACATACAGTAGAACACTTATCATTATATTGAATTAACCTTCCTTTCTGATCAGCGAGCTTAATACTCACTTGATCAATTATCTTTTTATTAAGTGGTTTATACATTGTGGGGTCATAATTAGATCTTAATGTATTAATATCAACTACTCCCAAAAGAGATACCAACTGATCGCCAAAATTAATGGGATCAATCAAATCGCTATATATTAACATATAATTAATACCTGATTCAGGATCGGGTGGGTTTACCGCCTTCACACCAGACTCGTTAAAAATAATCTCTTTTTTATTGGTAAAGACATACAAAATTTCATTACCTAAGAACCCTAGCATATCGCTTCCTTCTTTATCAAATTCCAACCCCACATAAGCACTGGTAATATCAGAAGGTATTATAATTTTTTTTTTCAAGTTAATAACCACTCTGTTTATTCCTGGATGATATGTGAACACAATTGAGTTTTTGGGGATGATAATACCCGTTGTATGTTTAACTGCTATTAAGAGATTTGCATTAATATCCTCATTTATTGCCTCTAAAATCCTTGCCATATCACCTCCAATAATTTTGCTCATATCAATTTTATGCATATATTTATTTACTGTAGATTTCTCATATGTAATACATATCTTCAAATTCTTTTGCGGTATATAATGCGTCTTGGGGTAAATTATATTTTTCAGAGCAACCTCATAATCAATTTTATTATCTAATATAATGGGGTCATATAATTTATTAATGAAAGCCGAAGGTGTATTGGCGGGAAATAAATCGAGACTTGAATCGCTACACACGTATAGAAGACGTTCAGCCATCTCTACACTCTTATAACACACACTAAATAAAAACATAACATCACAGAGTTTATATACTCACCTAATATGATATCCACGATGTTTCTCTCCTTACACCGCCTCCTTTATGTAATAATTGTTTTCTCACTTTTGTATTCCTCACAAAATCAAAATGTATACCTGATATATTTAATAAATGCTTTATTTCTGTTAAGTAATCAGAATCGATTCTTCTCGCTGATTTCACATTATTTTCTGATAAAACATTTAATATTTCAATAATATTACGTCCAGTAATGGGGGTAAGAAGGTCACCATTCTCATCCCAACTCACCAAAGGATTTCTTTGCAATAATACCAACATTGATTTCACATATTCTATATTTCTCGCACTCACTCTTATGTGCATGAATCTTGACAAATCTGGGGTTTTCTGAGGTTTCACCGAGGTGAGAGCAGGTGGGTTGACCTGCCTAGCGGGAGTAGTCTTAAACTTGCGTTTAACACCACGCTTCAAGCATGCACCACCACCACCCCCTTCTAAATTCTCGTCACCCTCCGATTTTACTAACTCGAGAGGTTTCCGATTCATAACTGAAGTTGGTACAAGATAAAATTCTTTCATGATTTATTAAACAATCTCGAAATAATATTTACTGCTAGAGGTAATATAATGCCAAGAAGATTTCCACCTCTGATACTCAGCAAATATTTCTTTTTACGCTGAAAACCGATTTTCTTACAAGCTAATGATTTAATCTCGTTCTTGTACTTTTTAAATATTTTAGGGTCTAATGGTATTTTATTCTTAATCAAATTCTTGAAAATCTCACTGATACAACTTATGTGCGTTTTCTTAAACTGTTGTAATAAACTCTTCCGATGATTGCGTGGGAGACTATTAAGTAATGTAATTAATTCTTTAAATTTTTCTAATAATGATTTTTTCATTGTACCTTCAACAAATCTCCTTCTTTGACCCACGAATTAAAAGTGGAATCATAACCTTTATAAGATACCAAATAATGCGTAATTCCACCAATTTTTTTTCGTTTCAATACTCTGTCGATAATATATTCTGGAGGTGGTATGACTGGGGTCAATTCTTCGCGATAAAATATTCCTTTAATCTTTTCACCTTTCAAATCTTTCAAATGATATGTTGTTATAGGTTGAGAATTATTAATTCTATATATTTTAAATATTTCCTCTGTATTTTGTGTGTGAAACCCTCGGTTAAACGCGGATGATCTGCTAAGAGTCACTCTTGTTGTGTCTCCAACAGCCAATTTCTTACTGATTCGTTTCTTATTGGATCTTCCATTTTTATAATTTATCCGAAACTGATTCCTTATATCATTCAATGACGTAATACCATGGACTTGCAATGGGGTTTTACCGCCAATCCCCGAGTGCGGAGATGAATTATACGCATCTACTAATTCATTTAACACTTTTGAATAATTAAATGTATTGGCACTTGTCATATACTTGTATAATTTACGTTTCAGCGTTTGCAAGCCTCTCTCTGCAATGGAAGCTTTTGTTTCTTTCGAAAATACATGATATAACTTTATATGCTTACTCTGGAGATAATTCTGTACCTGTTTATTTAGAAACTCCCTGCCTTTATCTGTAAATAATCTCGATATATTCTTCGCCTTTTCATTCTCCAATATGTTTTGTAATGCATGTAAAGTGGTCGGTCCGTCTTTCTTTTTCATGAGTACTGCTTGTAAATATCTTGAAAAAACATCGATACACACGAGAATGTATTTATATCCATCATTATATCTGGATAATTTAGACATATCACCCAAATCACAGGTTAATATCACTCTGGGTTTAGGAGCAATTATTTTCCTACGAGGAAACTTCTTAGGTTTAAGAACGTATAAAGTATATGATCTTTCTGAATTTAAGAAATTTCTGACCTCTTTCAAGGTTATGGACGGATCAATCTTTTTTACAGCTGTATATAAACTGTTTACACCAGAGAATGACCCAGCAGATCCAGGACCTCTATAAACCTTTTCAATTAATTTTGCTCGCTCCATTGGTATACAATTTCGTAGGAATCCTGCCGTAACACATTGGTTCGCAACTGTAATGCTTCTGGTGTATTTAATGCAAGGTCTATGAATAAATAACCAAAGGGTGATCGTTTTATAGCAGATTTATATATATTTACAAATTCCTTATTTTTTCCGAACACTTGTCGCCCCAGAATCTCTACTTGTCCAAGATCCCTCATTTTAAATAAAGCAAAATGCGTGGCGTTTAAAGCCATGGTACGACTATATCGTCCTCCGTGAAATATATTTTGAGTAATCAGAATAATGCTTATATTATGATGTCTACCTTTAGTAAAACATTCGAGAATAATTTCACTGTTACCTGCTTTTAAAAATAGATCATCAACAATAATTATTGTATTTTCATCAGGTGATGCAATGACATTCTGCGGGTCGATAATATCGTTACTTATTGTTAATTTATGAGATATCTCTGAATCTTGTTCTAAGGAATGTGATGTCACCCCGCATATTATAATGTTATGAAATTTCTCGTGGTATAACTTTATTAATTTTGATGTGAAATAAGATTTGCCACTATTCGAATAACCGGCAATGATAATCCTTGATGAATAACGAAATATATCAACGTCAGCAGATGTGTATGTTGACAAGTTCAACATCTTCCCCTTATTATTTTAAAATGATCTAAAAGCTTCCTCTCTTTAAGTTGAATGAACTAAAAAGGGTGTTTACCATAGAGAGGCGTCTTGTACACTGTAAGTCTTAATGGGTTTTCAAGATATATAATACTTTTAGTTCAATAAGGGGACACAGTTAATGTGGAGCAGGACTGCCTCACCAAAATTAGTTGCTTTAGGGTGACGATTGACCCAGGTGTTTCAGTAAGGATATACTGGTATTATATTCTATCTTGGATGTTACCCGCATTTCATGGCGCCTGTCTGTCCTGAGTTGACGCAGGTGTTATGTTCTACCTTGGGTGTGAACCGCATTACACCATGTGTTGGGGTGACCCACAATGAGTCTCTCAGAGCGAGGACAGTGCTTCTATTCGGAAATCGAGTAAATATTTCTACCATTGAGTGTGTTTTACCAACAAGAAAATAATGTTCGATTTTACGATAAAGTTTTCAAAACTAATTTGGAAATATCCAAAAATGGAGTCGTTCAAAGTAATTCTGGAGTACTCTAATGTATTTTGGAAGTGTTCCAATATATTTTAGGTTAGGTTAGGATAGGTTCGGCTAGGTTAGGTTAGGTAAGGTTAAGATAGGTTAGGTTAGGTTAGGTTAGGGTAGGTTAGGTTAGGTTAGGTTAAGTTAGGTTAGGCTAGGTTAGGTTAGGTTAGGTTGGGTTAGGTTAAGTTAGGTTAGGTTAGGTTAGGCTAGGTTAGGTTAGGTAAGGTTAGGTTAGGGTAGGTTCGGTTAGGTTAGGTTAGGTTAAGTTAGGTTAGGTTAGGCTAGGTTAGGTTAGGTTAGGATAATTTAGGTGAGGTTAGGTTAGGTTAGGCTAGGTTAGGATAAGTTAGGTTAGGTTAGGTTAGGTTAGGTTAGGTTAGGTTAGGTTAGGTTAGGATAAGTTAGGTTAGGTTAGGCTAGGTTAGGGATGTGTGTGTGTGTGTCTGTGTGTGTGTGTGGGGGATGTGGGATGTGGGTGATGTGGGATGTGGGTGTTGTTGTCGAACTAGAGATACCGAAAAGACGTTATAAGTGGGTTGTTTTTGTGACTTTTTCTGATGTAGTGTGGCCCCTTATTAACTTTAATGAACTAAAAGGGTTAAAACGAGAAAAAAATGGGGGGTGTGGGTGTTGTGACTTTCTGATGTACTGTGTCCCCTTATTAACTTTAATGAACTAAAAGGGTTAAAACGAGAAAAAATTGTGGGTGTTGTGGGTTGTGGGATGTGGGTGTTGATCTTAGTTTATGGTGATTTTGGTGGTGTTTTGAGTGTATTCAGTGGTGTTTTAGTATTCAGTGGTGTATTTGGGAGTACTCAAATGGTGTTTTTGGAAGTGTTTCAGTGTTGTTTGGAAATGTTCAAAGGTGTTCAAAGGTGTTTTGAGTGTGTTCAAATGTTGTTTTTTTGAAGGTGATCAAGGGTGTTCAAGGGTGTTTTGAAGGTGTTCGAAGGTGTTTTGAGGTTATTCAAATGTGTTTTGAGTGTGTTCAAATGATTATGAGAGTGTTTTGAATGTGTTCAAAGGTGTTTTGAAGGTGTTCAAAGGTGTTTTGAAGGTGTTGAAGGGTGTTTTGAGTGTGTTCAAGGGTGTTTGAAGGTGTTGAAGGGTGTTTTGATTGAATTCAGCGGTGTTTTAGTAGTAATCAGTGGTGTAATTGGGAGTACTCAAATGGTGTTTTTGGAAGTGTTTCAGTGTTGATTGGAAATGTTCAAAGGTGTTTTTGAAAAGTGTTCAAGAGTGTTTTGAAGGTGTTCAAGGGTGTTTGAAGGTGTTGAAGGGTGTTTTGATTGAATTCAGCGGTGTTTTAGTAGTAATCAGTGGTGTAATTGGGAGTACTCAAATAGTGTTTTGGAAATGTTCATGGGTGTTGTGGGATGTGGGTGTTGTGGGTGTTGTTGTCGAACTAGAGATACCGAAAAAAATGTTATAAGTGGGTTGTTGTTGGGACTTTTTCTGATGTAGTGTGTCCCCTTATTAACTTTAATGAACTAAAAGGGTTAAAACGAGAAAAAAATGGGGGGTGTGGGTGTTGTGACTTTCTGATGAAATTAGATAAAACGAGAAAAAATTGTGGGTGTTGTGGGTTGTGGGTGTTGTGGGATGTGGGTGTTGATCTTAGTTTATGGTGATTTTGGTGGTGTTTTGAGTGTATTCAGTGGTGTTTTAGTATTCAGTGGTGTATTTGGGAGTACTCAAATGGTGTTTTTGGAAGTGTTTCAGTGTTGTTTGGAAATGTTCAAAGGTGTTCAAAGGTGTTTTGAGTGTGTTCAAATGTTGTTTTTTTGAAGGTGTTCAAAGGTGTTCAAAGGTGTTTTGAAGGTGTTGAAGGGTGTTTTGATTGAATTCAGCGGTGTTTTAGTAGTATTCAGTGGTGTAATTGGGAGTACTCAAATTGTGTTTTTTTGGAAGTGTTTCAGTGTTGATTGGAAATGTTCAAAGGTGTTTTTGAAGGTGTCAAAGGTGTTTTGAAGGCGTTCAAAGGTGTTTTGAAGGTGTTCAAAGGTGTTTTGAGGTTATTCAAAGGTGTTTTGAAGGTGTTCAAGGGTGTTTATGTGAGTATTCAAAGGTGTTTTGAGTGTGTTCAAATGATTATGAGAGTGTTTTGAAGGTGTTCAAAGGTGTTTGGAAGGTGTTCAAATGATGTGTTGATTGGAAATGTTCAAAGGTGTTCAAAGGTGTTTTGAGTGTGTTCAAATGTTTTTGAAGGTGATCAGGGGTGTTCAAAGGTGTTTTGAAGGTGTTGAAGGGTGTTTTGATTGAATTCAGCGGTGTTTTAGTAGTATTCAGTGGTGTAATTGGGAGTACTCAAATTGTGTTTTTTTGGAAGTGTTTCAGTGTTGATTGGAAATGTTCAAAGGTGTTTTTGAAGGTGTCAAAGGTGTTTTGAAGGCGTTCAAAGGTGTTTTGAAGGTGTTCAAAGGTGTTTTGAGGTTATTCAAAGGTGTTTTGAAGGTGTTCAAGGGTGTTTATGTGAGTATTCAAAGGTGTTTTGAGTGTGTTCAAATGATTATGAGAGTGTTTTGAAGGTGTTCAAAGGTGTTTGGAAGGTGTTCAAATGATGTGTTGATTGGAAATGTTCAAAGGTGTTCAAAGGTGTTTTGAGTGTGTTCAAATGTTTTTGAAGGTGATCAAGGGTGTTTTGAAGGTGTTCAAGGGTGTTTTGAAGGTGTTCAAAGGTGTTTTGAGGTTATTCAAAAGGTGTTTTTGAGGGTGTTCAAGAGTGCTTTGAAGGTGTTCAAAGGTGTTTTGAAGGTGTTGAAGGGTGATTTGATTGAAATCAGCGGTGTTTTAGTAGTATTCAGTGGTGTAATTGGGAGTACTCAAATTGTGTTTTTTGGAAGTGTTCAAAGGTGTTTTGAGTGTGTTCAAATGTTGTTTTTTTGAAGGTGATCAAGGGTGTTCAAGGGTGTTTTGAAGGTGTTCAAAGGTGTTTTTGAGTGTGTTCAAATGATTATGAGAGTGTTTTGAAGGTGTTCAAATGATGTGCAAGAGTACTTATAAAGGTGTTCTGGGAGTATTCAGAGGTGATTTGGGGGTGTTCGAATGATGTTTTTGGAGTATTTCAGTGTTGTTTGGAAATGTATAAAGGTATTTTTTGTGAGTATTCAAATGATTTATGAGAGTGTTTTGAAGATGTTCAAAGTAAAAGTGCGTATTTAACTTCGTAATATGTAAAATTGTGAGTAGTGAATTTAACGAAAGTGGATGTAAGCGATGTGGTGACTTTCTGATGCATGTGTCCCCTTATTAACTTTAATGAACTAAAAGGGTTAAAACGAGAAAAATTGGGGGTTATGAGTGAAAATTGTGAGGTGTTGGTTGGAGTGTGAGGGTTCGGGAGGGTGGGGAGGAGGTTACTTCGTGGGGGGAGTGACCTGAGATGAAATAGTTAAAAAATGTCTAGACTTGTGTTGTAAAGAAATTGTGAGTATTAACGAAAAAATGTGCCTTTCTGATGTACTGTGTCCCCTTATTAACTAAAAGGGTAGACAAGATTCAGCCTGTGTGCGCGTGGTCCTTTTTAGTTCATTTAACTTAATGAGAGGAATACTGACGTCACTGACCGCCGAGTAAACACCCTTCATTAGACCTGTAGTAAGCATGCCCCCATAGGAGGAGTCTATTTTGAATGCTTACCCCCAGAGGGGGAATTCCAAAAACTTTGATCCGAGGAATTTCGAAAACCCCATAGGGGGGAATCCAAAAAACTTGATCCAAGGAGATGGAGAATTTCGAAAACCCCATAGGGGGGAATCCAAAAAACTTGATTCGAGGAGATGGAGAATTTCGAAAACCCCATAGGGGGGGAATCCAAAACTTGTATTATCGAGAAAAATTTGAGGTGGGGGGTGGGTGAAAGTGGGAGGGGTAATCCAAAAATTTGATCCAAGGTGATCATAAGAAATTCAAAACCCCCATAGGGGGGGAATCCAAAAACTTGTATTATCGAGAAATTTTTGGGATTGGGGGGTGAAAGTGGGAGGGGGAACCTTAAAAATTTGATCTGAGGAGATGGAGTCATGGTAATATCGAGAAATTTTGGGATGGGGGGTGAAAGTGAGAGGGGGAACCTTAAAAACTTGATCCGAGGAGATCATAAGAAAAAAAAATTCGAGGTGCGGGGGCGATCCGGATGACGCTGCAGAAGGCGCAGCAGAAGGCGCGGGCGGGAGTCGCGAAGGGCGCGGGCGGACGCGCGGGCGCGCGGGCGGGCGCGCGGGCGCGCGGGCGGGCGCGCGGGCGGGCGCGCGGGCGGGCGCGCGAGTGGGGCGCGCGGGCGGGCGCGCGGCGCGACGGCGGGGTCGCGAGGGGGGGGGGGTCGTGGGCGGGGGGGGTCCGGGGTGAGGTAGTCTCGAGGGCGCGGGCATGGGCCAAAGCGGAAGTAACACCTAGGTGTGAAAAGGTGACCCTCCAGCTGCTGGTCCTAGACCGGATACCTCGCTCAGTGGAAGGCCCAACCGGAAGTTCCTCGCTCTGTGGAAGGCCCAAACCGGAAGTTCCTCGCCCAGGGAAAGGCCCAACCGGAAGTTCCTCCCCCAGTGGAAAAATCCACTACTAGTGTGGACGGTTACAAAGCATGGCTTGCTTCTGCAGTGTTTTAAAAATTGAGGTTGGAGAGTTGAAGGAGGAGGTCTTGCTTCTCCAGGAGGAGATTAGGAGGCTGAAGGACCACTTCAATGGGTCTGGGAGAGAGTGTGAGGTGGCTGGAGTTGTGGGGAATGAGGCTTCAAGTGAGGTGCAGTCTGTCTCTCGCTGTGAGGAGGCTGTAGTTGGGGAGGTAGCAACGGCTACCAGCAGTGAGGTGCAGTCCAGCACCTGCTACAAGTGGCGAGTGGTTCACAGTAATGGAAGGCGCATCAGAGTAAGGAAAGTTAAGAGTGAAGATCTGAAGGTAGGAAATCGCTTCTCTGTTCTTCAGGATGAATGTACTTCAGTGGCCAGTGAAGGTAAGGGTACTACTGCCCCTGCTAATGGAGGTAAGCGCATTCTTGTGGTTGGTGACTCTCAGGTAAGATATATTGACCGTGCTTTTTGTAATAGGAATAAGAAGATGAGAGATAGAGTGTGCTTCCCTGGAGCTGGTGTTGGGGACATTGTCAACAGGCTGGATAATATCATGTCAGGTAATGGGAACAAGCCCATTATCTGTCTCAGTGCTGGTGGAAATGATATTGGGAAGGGTAGGAGAGAAGAGCTGCTAGATAAGTACAGGTCAGCTATAGATTTCATTAAGTCTAAGGGAGGGATCCCAATCATATGTAGCATCTTGCCTAGAAGGGGAGTAGGAAATGAATGGTTGTCTAGGGCAATTGGTGTAAATTGCTGGCTAGACAGATACTGCAAGGAACTTGCAATCCCATTCATTGACAACTGGAACAACTTTTATGGCAAACATGATATGTATGCAAGGGATGGGGTACATCTCTCTGGGGCTGGGGTGGTAGCACTTGCAGACTCGATTGAGAAGGCCATTGGTGAAATGCCTATGATTTTAAACTGATGGAAGATAGAGGTATGGGTGTGTGTGGGAAACAAGCAGGTTGCAACACTTGGGTTGGAAACAGTAAATGTATAAAAGGCATTCAGCATGAAGTTATAAATAAAGACAATAGATCAGGTCAGCAAACAAAGGGGGACAGCAGAGGGCAGCAAGGGACTAGCTCCCTTAAGGTTTACTATACTAATAGCAGGAGTGTAAGAAATAAGATAGATGAGCTAAGATTAATTGCAAGTGCAAGAAACATAGATATTATTGCTATAACAGAGACCTGGCTCAATCTGAAAGATAGAGAGATGCCCTCTGAATGTCACATACAAGGCTATAAATTATTCCACACTGACAGGGTCAACAGGAAAGGTGGTGGAGTAGCGATGTATGTCAGAGACAATTTAAATTGTTGTGTTAGACAAGATATTAAATTAGAAGCGTCAGCCACTGAATCTGTTTGGTTACAGCTTCTCGAGGGCCGAGAAAAACTAATTTTGGGTGTGATTTACAGGGCCCCAAATCTTGATAGGGAGTGCAGTAAACTTCTATGGGACGAAATTCGTAAGGCATCTACATACGAAAATGTTGTGCTAATGGGAGATTTCAACTATAGACAGATTGACTGGAGCAATTTGACAGGAAATTTAGAGTCAGGTGACTTTCTTGATACGATCCAGGATTGTTTTTTAAAACAGTTTGTGACAGAGCCAACTAGGGGAAATAACCTCCTTGACTTGGTTCTTGCCAGTAGGGAAACACTAATTAATAATCTTGAGGTTAATGATGAGCTTGGGGAAAGTGATCACAAATCACTCAGTTTTAATATATCATGGAATTCCCCTAATAATGGCAATCAAGTCTCCGTCCCTGACTTTCGCTTGGCTGATTTCATAGGACTGAAAAATTACTTAGGTGGGCTGAACTGGAATGACCTGACTAAGGGTCAGGTAGGTGGTGACGGTTGCCGATATGATGCTTTCCAGGGCATAGTTCTAGCTGCTCAGTCAAATTATGTTCCAAATAGGGAAATCAGATCAAACAAAAATGATCCTAAATGGATGAACAATAGATTAAAATATCTGATTGGTCAAAAGAGAGGCATATATAGGCAAATCAAAAGAGGAGAGGGGCAATTGAGAAATCGATATATTCAGTTAAAGAGAGAAATAAAAAAGGGAATTAGAAAAGCAAAAAGAGATTATGAGGTTAAAGTTGCAAGAGAATCGAAGACTAACCCAAAAGGATTCTTTCAGGTATACAGAAGTAAGATCAGGGACAAGATAGGCCCACTCAAAAGTTCCTCGGGTCAGCTCACTGACAGTGATAAGGAAATGTGTAGAATTTTTAACACATACTTCCTCTCAGTTTTTACACAGGAGGATACCAGCGATATTCCAGTAATGAAAAATTATGTAGAACAGGACGATAATAAACTGTGCACTATTAGGGTCACAAGTGACATGGTCCTTAGGCAAATAGATAAATTAAAACCTAACAAATCCCCAGGCCCTGATGAACTGTATGCAAGGGTTCTAAAGGAATGTAAAGAGGAGCTTAGCACACCTTTGGCTAATCTTTTCAACATATCACTACAAACTGGCATGGTGCCAGATAAGTGGAAAATGGCAAATGTGATACCTATTTTCAAAACAGGTGACAGGTCCTTAGCTTCGAACTATAGACCAATAAGCCTGACCTCCATAGTGGGAAAATTTATGGAATCAATAATTGCCGAGGCAGTTCGTAGCCACTTTGAAAAGCATAAATTAATCAATGAATCTCAGCATGGTTTTACAAAGGGGCGTTCCTGCCTTACGAATTTATTAACTTTTTTCACTAAGGTATTTGAGGAGGTAGATCATGGTAATGAATATGATATTGTGTATATGGACTTCAGTAAGGCTTTTGACAGGGTCCCACATCAGAGACTGTTGAGGAAAATTAAAGCACATGGAATAGGAGGAGAAATTTTTTCCTGGATAGAGGCATGGTTGACAAATAGGCAGCAGAGAGTTTGCATAAATGGGGAGAAATCAGAGTGGGGAAGTGTCACGAGCGGTGTTCCACAGGGGTCAGTGTTGGGCCCCCTGCTGTTCACAATCTACATAAACGACATAGATGAGGGCATAAAGAGCGACATCGGCAAGTTTGCCGATGACACCAAAATAGGCCGTCGAATTCATTCTGATGAGGACATTCGAGCACTCCAGGAAGATTTGAATAGACTGATGTAGTGGTCGGAGAAGTGGCAGATGCAGTTTAATATAGACAAATGCAAAGTTCTAAATGTTGGACAGGACAATAACCATGCCACATATAAACTAAATAATGTAGATCTTAATATTACGGATTGCGAAAAAGATTTAGGAGTTCTGGTTAGCAGTAATCTGAAACCAAGACAACAGTGCATAAGTGTTCGCAATAAAGCTAATAGAATCCTTGGCTTCATATCAAGAAGCATAAATAATAGGAGTCCTCAGGTTGTTCTTCAACTCTATACATCCTTGGTTAGGCCTCATTTAGATTATGCTGCACAGTTTTGGTCACCGTATTACAGAATGGATATAAATTCTCTGGAAAATGTACAAAGGAGGATGACAAAGATGATCCCATGTATCAGAAACCTTCCCTATGAGGATAGACTAAGGGCCCTGAAACTGCACTCTCTAGAAAGACGTAGAATTAGGGGGGATATGATTGAGGTGTATAAATGGAAGACAGGAATAAATAAAGGGGATGTAAATAGTGTGCTGAAAATATCTAGCCTAGACAGGACTCGCAGCAATGGTTTTAAGTTGGAAAAATTCAGATTCAGGAAGGATATAGGAAAGTACTGGTTTGGTAATAGAGTTGTGGATGAGTGGAACAAACTCCCAAGTACCGTTATAGAGGCCAGAACGTTGTGTAGCTTTAAAAAGAGGTTGGATAAATACATGAGTAGATGTGGGTGGGTGTGAGTTAGACCTGATAGCTATCAGGTCGGTTGCCGTGTTCCTCCCTTAAGTCAATGTGACCTGACCTGACTAGGTTGGGTGCATTGGCTTAAGCCGGTAGGAGACTTGGACCTGCCTCGCATGGGCCAGTAGGCCTTCTGCAGTGTTATTTCGTTCTTATGTTCTTATCCTTGAGTGGCGGTGACCAGACTGGGTGGGTCATTGATCTAATCCGGGGGGGGGGACATGGGCCTGCTCTGCATGGGTCAGTAGGCCTGTTGCAGTGTTCCTTCTTTCTTATGTTCTTTTGTTCATAACGTTAATTGTGATAATGTCAGGTGACCAAGAAGTTACCAGACTTGAAAATAAAGTATATTAGAAAGCAATTTCTTAAGACACATTATCTAAATTGCAACTTAAGATAATGATTTTTTCCACTTGTTAGTGGAAAAAGTCATCTTGAGATTCAAAGTGGCATAATAAGAATTTCCACCTACAAAGCAGCAAAGATTTCGCAAACACTGAAACATACGTAAAGTTTGTTGAATAGAACTGATGAATACAAACATTATGAACATTAAAATGGTATAAAATACCGACAGGTTGTTAGGTAAGACACATATGCAACAGTTAGGTATCTTTATTTCGAAACGTTTCGCCTACACAGTAGGCTTCTTCAGTCGAGTACAGAAAAGTTGATAGAAGCGGAAGAGACTTGAAGACGATGTAATCTTCGTCTTCAAGTCTCTTCTGCTTCTATCAACTTTTCTGTACTCGACTGAAGAACCCTACTGTGTAGGCGAAACGTTTCGAAATAAAGATACCTTACTGTTGCATATGTGTCTTACCTAACACAAACATTATGCAGAAAAAAATGTGAAATATATTTAAAAACAAAAATCTGATATCGAAAGAGATAACATACCGGGTAAGATAACAAGAGACCATGAGAAATACAAACCAGCTTGGATAACAGAACTAGAAGAAATTAAAAAAAAAAAATACGCAGACAAAAAAATCTAATTACCTAATAACCTGAAGAAAATGCAAGAGAAAGATTAACCATGGAAAGTAAGATTTGAAACAGAATTGCACAAAACGTCATTTCTTGGCCAAAATATTTTTTTAAATACGTATATCAACAGTAAAGAAAAATGACAGCATTAACAAGATCTCTTAAGTAGTAGACGCAGGATTCATCCTTGAAACTATTGCAATAACTGTGATGAATTACATAAGCCATGACATATTAAAATACCTAGTAAATCTAGCAGATATGAAGAACGATTTAAAATGAAAAGTGATTTAAATACTTGAAACAGCAGCATCAAACACCCAGACGGGTGCAAAACCAGTGTTGGATTATTTTTTTGCGGTTATAGACCGCTGGAACAAACTGCCAGTTGAAGTTGTAATAAAAATAACAGCTGTCTCAAGAGCTAATTTAACATGCATTTTGCAAATACTGGATTTAAACTAGAGGAAATGCAGGAGCTAGCTGTAGACAGCTTTCCATTACTACCATTGGAGCGTGAACCATCCAGGTCAGTACTGGCCTAAGCAGATCAATGACAGTAGATAAAACAGTAATTCTAGATGTATAAGCTAAATTTTGCTTCCAGCTTTAATGATTAAATGTCTACGCACTTTTGTACATCATGTAAATGATACATAATCGCTTCATCCACTTTTGTAAGGCTGCAGCGTGACTGGAGGGCGGGGAGAGACGCCCTTACCTATATTGTCCTAACATCAACTATTTAGACTGAATTTGAAGTACTTGGACTGTTGTTAGTTCTTGATTTTTTTTTAGCAGATAATTACGATTTAGATTAAAATGTATTTTGCTAGATGTTTTCCTATGTAATCTCTCTCTCCCTTTCTACCAGTCTCTTAATCATCCCACTACTCTCCCACCCTCCTTCCCTTTCAACCACTCTCAAACATTATTCATTCGTTACATCCTCCCTTTCTACAACTCTCCCTTTCAACTATTCTTCCTCTACCAAACTCTCGCGCTTTCTTCCACTCTCTCTCTCACTCTCCCTCCAACCCTCCTCCTTCTCTCAGAACATAAAGAGAAGGCGGAAAGGTAGCTTTTTCCTCCCTCTAGCTATCTTTATGTGCTAGGAGGAACGCGGGGAGAAGGTTCGCCATTTCACGCTAACGAGATAAGTATACAGGATGGACTATTGTATCTAATATCACCTCGCTCCAGATAAACCAACTCGTCACTCAGGGGGGAGAGGGGGTGAAGGAATCTTGATTTTAGTGTTTCACGACTAGGCTCCAAGCCCACAGAAGAGAGGAGCTAAGGACAACGTTTCGGTCCGAGAGGGACCGAAACGTCGTCCTTAGCTCCTCTCTTCTATGTGCGGGTTATTTGTGTATCGTTCCAGTCACGGTATTGTGCCTTTTTTGTTATTTAGGCACCAAAGCTTGGATATTTTCTGTGCTTTAGTGTAAACTGATTATGTATATGTGTGTGTGTACTCACCTAATTGTACTCATCTAATTGTACTCACCTAATTGTACTCATCTAATTGTACTCACCTAATTGTACTCACCTAATAGTGCTTGCAGGGGTCGAGACTCAGCTCCTGGCCCAGCCTCTTCACTGATCGCTACTAGGTACTCTCTCTCTGCTTCCTGAGCTTTGTCATACCTCATCTTAAAGCTATGTATACTTCCTGCCTCCACTACATCACTTGATAGGCTATTCCACGTCCTGACGACTCTGTAACTGAAGAAGTACTCCCTAACATCCCTGTAACTCGTCGAGTCTTCAGTTTCCAATTGTGACTCCTTGTGTCTGTGTCCCATCTCTGGAACATTCTGTCTCTGTCCACCTTATCTATTCCACGCAGTATTTTGTATGTCGTTATCATGTCTCCCCTGACCCTCCAGTGTCGCCAGTGCGTATGTGTGTATGTGTGCTCACCTAATTGTGGTTACAGGAGTCGAGACTCGGCTCCTGGCCCCGCCTCTTCACTGACCGCTACTGGGTCCTCTCTCTCCCTGCTCCATGAACTTTATCATACCTCGTCTTAAAACTATGTACGGTTCCTGTCTCCACTACATCGCTTGCCAGACTATTCCAATTCCTAACAACTCTGTGACTGAAGAAATGTTTCCTAACATCCCTTTGACTCATCTGAGTCTTCAGCTTCCAATTGTGACCTCTTGTTTCTGTGTCCATCTCTGTAACATCCTGTCTCAGTCTACCTTGTCTATTCCACGCAGTATTTTGTATGTCGTTATCATGTCTCCCCTGACCTCCTGTCCTCCAATATCGTCAGACCGATTTCCCTTTAACTTTCTTCATAGGATATTCCCCCTAGCTCTGGAACCAGCCTTGTTGCAAACCTTAGCACTTTCTCTAATTTCTTGACGTGTTTGACCAGGTGTGGGTTCCAAACTGGTGCTACGTACTCCAGTATGGGCCTGACGTACACAGTGTATAAAGTCTTGAACGATTCCTTACTTAGGTACAGGAACGCTATTCTCAGGTTTGCCAGGCGCTCATATGCCGCAGCAGTTATCTAGTTAATGTGTGCTTCTGGCGATGTACTCGGTATTATACTCACTACTAGATCTTTCTCCTTGGGTGAGGTTTGCAGTCTTTGGCCTCCTAGCCTATACTCTGTCTGCGGTCTTCTTTGTCCTCCTCCGATCTTCATGACTGCATTTGACGGGGTTAAATTCTAGGAACCAGTTGCAGGACCACGCATCCAGCCTGTGTATATGTGTGTATATGTGTGTGTGTGTGTGTATGTGTGTGTGTGTGTGTGTGTGTGTGTGTGTGTGTGTGTGTGTGTGTGTGTGTGTGTGTGTGTGTGTGTGTGTGCGTGCGTGTACTCACCTAGTTGTACTCAATTAGTTGAGGTTGCGGGGGTCGAGTCCGAGCTCCTGGCCCCGCCTCTTCACTGATCGCTACTAGGTCACTCTCCCTGAGCCGTGAGCTTTATCATACCTCTGCTTAAAGCTATGTATGGATCCTGCCT
>NC_091293.1:66803616-66853616 GCF_038502225.1 Cherax quadricarinatus | reverse complement strand
ATTTAAAATATCTCAAAATTTACACGAGATCATAATAGTAAATCTCGGGATAAAACGGTTTCTATCAAGAATTATTCTTGCTCATAAATTCTCATAACTGTGAGCTACAGTGGGCAAAAACCTTCCTGTGTTTAGACCGCTTTGATTGCCTTCTTGTTTACTTTTGGCCCTAGTCTCCTGGATGCGGTATACATGCCTTCTGAACCCGTTCTGTTGGTCAGCATGGCCAGCCAGTGAGAATACAATATGACATCTTGAGAATTCTGATTATTGTCAGCCAATAGCAGTGCAGTACATGGGAACTAGTGTCCATTGGTCTTGCGGGTTAGCCAATGGAGGATAGTTACGCCTCACGTCTGTTGGCCAGTTTCGTCATTCATATGTCTGATCAGCCAATGGTAGCGCAGAAAGGCATGAACTGCGTCTGTTATGACCAATTACTGCATAATACGATCAGTAAAGTATCTTCGGATGGCTTACCTAATCTTTGCCAAAGATTATGGGTCCTCCTCTCCTGACCGGCGGAATTTTTCTTAGTTCCCAGATCCTGCCCCATGCCAGATAACGTCAGTCATAGCCTGTGAGAAATTACCTGCATGAAGTTTACAGGGTATTACCTGAATTATTACATGTAAGTAATTTGGGTGAGGTAAGTGGGACTTAGTCACAGTAGGTCACAGGACTGTCACTCCTTCGATGCCCACTCTTTCACAACTCTCACAAAAATTGCAGTATTAAACATTAACACCAATAAGGGTAAATTATAAAACAGTGTGGACTGTATGAAAATTAAAGGAAACGATCTCCAAAAAGAATTAATGGGAACAATAAAACACACAGACAGGGTACAAATTTTTTAATTGACAACAAGCACGTATGTACCAAAAGTTAGATAATTATGAAATTTATATTACCACTTACCAACACCTACCTAGCAAACAGAATGCTACTGGCCAGCGAGAAATCTAAATGAAAGAACTAATGGCGTACATACTGGATATGTTGCATGGTGATGCCTCATTATTTCCACTGTCACCACCTAATTCTGGAGGCCCATCAAATTCTCAGTGTCTATTCTTCAACAGGGGACATGCCAGTACTTATTATAGTTTGAGGCCGATCCATTTATGGCCTCGATGACGCCGGATTACTAGACGATTTTACCACAACCAGATGTCACACATTAATTCACTATGGCGTCTCCCCCCCCCCCCCCCCGACATCACTCCGCAGCCACTGCACACCCTCCTTCACACAAAATTTCTTGAAGGGTCAAATCAATGTTACATTTTAAAACACAATTATTATATTATTCATATTTACACATGCTGAATTTTGGAAAATTCTAAAAAAAAAAAAAAATCCACATATCCCTTAAAATTACCATTGACTCAGCAGCGAAATTTTGCAACTACACTGGAAGGGGTGTTGGGTCCGGCACAAACTTCGCGCATCTTCTATGACGTCCATCACGTATAAAAATAAATATATGTCAGTCTTATTGTAACACAAAAATTTGAGTGCCTTTCTTCATCTGGCCTGCATGTTTGTAGGTCATGCGCCTCCGACTGTAAAATAAGCACTTAAATTCTGACTGCTACCAGCCAATGCATTCTGGGCAAGACAACCAAGACTACCAGATACTGTTGGTAAGCTAGACAGACTATCCTCAAAATAACGAACAGCATTTTTCAACATATTTAAGTTAGATAATTACCGAATGATCTAGATTTATGATCAAAATTCAATATTAGTTATTCTGGATTAGGACAGGGTAGAGCAAAGTATATGTGAACAGGTCAGCCAGACAAGACACCAACTGATGCCTAGTCTGCACAATGACTGTCACAGCCGCACTTCTCACAGACTCTTTTAACAACTCAGCTTCTTACCCACACGTCGTTTTCTTTTTCAAGACTTTTAAAGTAATCGGCTCATAACGGCCACAACCTGTTGGCAATTATTGTCTTCTGTAATGTGTATACAGTAAACGACAGAATCTAGAATAGTGATTATTTATTTAATACGTAGGACTGGAAATGGAAATGTCGAAGAAAACATATGATTGATATTTTTATTACTAGCTACATCAGTGCTTAGTTGAACTTAACTAATAGTATTGTAAACATGAAAATATATGTTTCACTTCATTGTTTTGCATCCTGTATCCTGTATCCTGTATCCTGTATCCTGTATCCTGTACCCTGTATCCTGTATCCTGTATCCTGTACCCTGTACCCTGTATCCTGTACCTTGTATCCTGTATCCTGTACCCTGTACCCTGTATCCTGTATCCTGTATCCTGTACTCTGTATCCTGTATCCTGTACCCTGTATCCTGTACCCTGTATCCTGTACCCTGTATCCTGTACCCTGTATCCTGTATCTTGTACCCTGTATCCTGTACCCTGTATCCTGTATCCTGTATCCTGTATCCTGTACCCTGTATCCTGTACCCTGTACCCTGTATCCTGTACCCTGTATCCTGTATCCTGTACCCTGTACCCTGTATCCTGTATCCTGTATCCTGTACCCTCTGTCCCGTATCTTGTACCATGCATCCTGTACCATGTATCCTGTATCCTGTACCGTGTATCCCGTATCCTGTATCCTGTACCGTGTATCCCGTATCCTGTATCCTGTACCGTGTATCCCGTATCCTGTATGTTGTACCGTGTATCCCGTATCCTGTATCCTGTACCGTGTATTCCGTGTCCTGTATCCTTTACCCTGCATTCTCTACCCTGTATCCTGTACCTGTACCCTGTATCCTGTATCCTGTATCCTGTATCCTGTATCCTGTATCCTGTACCCTGTATCCTGTATCCTGTACCCTGTATCCTGTATCCTGTACCCTGTATCCTGTATCCTGTATCCTGTACCCTGTATCCTGTATCCTGTACCCTGTACCCTGTATCCTGTACCTTGTATCCTGTATCCTGTACCCTGTATCCTGTATCCTGTATCCTGTACCCTGTATCCTGTACCTTGTATCCTGTATCCTGTACCCTGTACCCTGTATCCTGTATCCTGTATCCTGTATCCTGTACCCTGCATCCTGTATCCTGTACCCTGCATCCTGTATCCTGTACCCTGCATCCTGTATCCTGTACCCTGCATCCTGTATCCTGTACCCTGCATCCTGTATCCTGTACCCTGCATCCTGTATCCTGTACCCTGCATCCTGTATCCTGTACCCTGCATCCTGTATCCTGTACCCTGCATCCTGTATCCTGTATCGTGCACCCTGTATCCTGTACCCTGTATCTTGTACCCTGTATCCTGTACCCTGTATCCTGTATCCTGTACCCTGTATCCTGTACCCTGTACCCTGTACCCTGTATCCTGTACCCTGTATCCTGTACCCTGTATCCTGTATCCTGTACCCTGTATCCTGTATCCTGTATCCTGTACCCTGTACCCTGTATCCTGTATCCTGTATCCTGTACCCTGTACCCTGTATCCTGTATCCTGTACCCTGTATCCTGTACCCTGTATCCTGTACCCTGTACCCTGTACCCTGTATCCTGTATCCTGTACCCTGTATCCTGTATCCTGTATCCTGTATCCTGTACCCTGTATCCTGTATCCTGTACCCTGTATCCTGTATCTTGTACCCTGTATCCTGTATCCTGTACGCTGTATCCTGTATCCTGTACCCTGTACCCTGTATCCTGTATCCTGTACCCTGTATCCTGTACCCTGTACCCTGTATCCTGTACCCTGTATCCTGTATCCTGTACCCTGTATCCTGTACCCTGTATCCTGTATCCTGTATCCTGTACCCTGTATCCTGTATCCTGTATCCTGTACTCTGTATCCTGTATCCTGTATCCTGTATCCTGTATCCTGTACTCTGTATCCTGTATCCTGTACCCTGTATCCTGTACCCTGTATCTTGTACCCTGTATCCTGTATCCTGTACCCTGTATCCTGTATCTTGTACCCTGTATCCTGTATCCTGTATCCTGTACCCTGTATCCTGTACCCTGTATCCTGTACCCTGTACCCAGTATCCTGTATCCTGTACCCTGTACCCTGTACCCTGTATCCTGTACCCTGTACCCTGTATCCTGTACCCTGTATCCTGTACCCTGTACCCTGTATCCTGTATCCTGTACCCTGTACCCTGTATCCTGTATCCTGTATCCTGTATCCTGTACCCTGTACCCTGTACCCTGTATCCTGTACCCTGTATCCTGTACCCTGTACCCTGTACCCTGTACCCTGTATCCTGTACCCTGTACCCTGTATCCTGTATCCTGTATCCTGTACCCTGTATCCTGTACCCTGTATCCTGTACCCTGTATCCTGTATCCTGTACCCTGTATCCTGTACCCTGTATCCTGTACCCTGTACCCTGTACCCAGTATCCTGTACCCTGTATCCTGTACCCTGTACCCTGTACCCTGTATCCTGTACCCTGTATCCTGTATCCTGTACCCTGTACCCTGTATCCTGTATTCCCCACTAATGTCGAAACTTTTTTTTTCCCACGTCTTGTCAGTATCATCATGCATTTAATTTTGCATTTCAATTGTTCTGATTTTTGGTTTGTTGAGTCACATGTCATATAAATGTGTGGGATGTCAGGTAAAGGGAAATTTGGGAATATAGCTGATAATTCTCACAAATTTTATGTATTATAAATTAATCTAATTCACATAATCTTGGAATTATATTTAAATTGTAATCAATAATATTATATATATATATATATATATATATATATATATATATATATTTTTTTTTTTTTTTTTTTTTTTTTTTTTCAACAAGTCGTCCGTCTCCCACCGAGGCAGGGTGACCCAAAAAAGAAAGAAAATCCCCAAAAAGAAAATACTTTCATCATCATTCAACACTTTCACCACACTCGCACATTATCACTGTTTTTGCAGAGGTGCTCAGAATACAACAGTCTAGAAGCATAAACATATAAAGATATACAACATATCCCTCCAAACTGCCAATATCCCAAACCCCTCCTTTAAAGTGCAGGCATTGTACTTCCCATTTCCAGGACTCAAGTCCGACTATATGAAAATAACCGGTTTCCCTGAATCCCTTCACTAAATATTACCCTGCTCACACTCCAACAGATCGTCAGGTCCCAAGTACCATTCGTCTCCATTCACTCCTATCTAACACGCTCACGCACGCTTGCTGGAAGTCCAAGCCCCTTACCCACAAAACCTCCTTTACCCCCTCTCTCCAACCCTTTCGAGGACGACCCCTACCCCGCCTTCCTTCCCCTATAGATTTATATGCTTTCCATGTCATTCTACTGTGATCCATTCTCTCTAAATGACCAAACCACCTCAACAACCCCTCTTCTGCCCTCTGACTAATACTTTTATTAACTCCACACCTTCTCCTAATTTCCACACTCCGAATTTTCTGCATAATATTTACACCACACATTGCCCTTAAACAGGACATCTCCGCTGCCTCCAACCGTCTCCTCGCTGCTGCATTTACCACCCAAGCTTCACACCCATATAAGAGTGTTGGTACTACTATACTTTCATACATTCCCTTCTTTGCCTCCATAGATAACGTTTTTTGACTCCACATATACCTCAACGCACCACTCACCTTTTTTCCCTCATCAATTCTATGATTAACCTCATCCTTCATAAATCCATCTGCCGACACATCAACTCCCAAGTATCTGAAAACATTCACTTCTTCCATACTCCTCCTCCCCAATTTGATATCCAATTTTTCTTTATCTAAATCATTTGACACCCTCATCACCTTACTCTTTTCTATGTTCACTTTCAACTTTCTACCTTTACACACATTCCCAAACTCATCCACTAACCTTTGCAATTTTTCTTTAGAATCTCCCATAAGCACAGTATCATCAGCAAAAAGTAACTGTGTCAATTCCCATTTTGAATTTGATTCCCCATAATTTAATCCCACCCCTCTCCCAAACACCCTAGCATTTACTTCCTTTACAACCCCATCTATAAATATATTAAACAACCATGGTGACATTACACATCCCTGTCTAAGACCTACTTTTACCGGGAAGTAGTCTCCCTCTCTTCTACACACCCTAACCTGAGCCTCACTATCCTCATAAAAACTCTTTACAGCATTTAATAACTTACCACCTATTCCATATACTTGCAACATCTGCCACATTGCTCCTCTATCCACTCTATCATATGCCTTTTCTAAATCCATAAATGCAATAAAAACTTCCCTATCTTTATCTAAATACTGTTCACATATATGCTTCAATGTAAACACCTGATCTACACATCCCCTACCCACTCTAAAACCTCCTTGCTCATCCGCAATCCTACATTCTGTCTTACCTCTAATTCTTTCAATTATAACCCTACCGTACACTTTTCCTGGTATACTCAGTAAGCTTATTCCTCTATAATTTTTACAGTCTCTTTTGTCCCCTTTCCCTTTATATAAAGGGACTATACATGCTCTCTGCCAATCCCTAGGTACCTTCCCCTCTTTCATACATTTATTAAACAAAAGTACCAACCACTCCAACACTATATCCCCCCCTGCTTTTAACATTTCTGTCATGATCCCATCAGTTCCAGCTGCTTTACCCCCTTTCATTTTACGTAATGCCTCACGTACCTCCCCCACACTTACATTCTGCTCTTCTTCACTCCTAAAAGATGGTATACCTCCCTGACCAGTGCATGAAATTACTGCCTCTGTTTCTTCCTTAACATTTAAAAGTTCCTCAAAATATTCTCGCCATCTTCCCAATACCTCCATCTCCCCATCTACTAACTCCCCTACTCTGTTTTTAACTGACAAATCCATATTTTCCCTAGGCTTTCTTAACTTGTTTAACTCACTCCAAAATTTTTTCTTATTTTCATTAAAATTTCTTGACAGTGCCTCTCCCACTCTATCATCTGCTCTCCTTTTGCACTCTCTCACCACTCTCTTTACCTTTCTTTTACTCTCCATATACTCTGCTCTTCTTATAACACTTCTGCTTTGTAAAAACCTCTCATAAGCTACCTTTTTCTCTTTTATCACACCCTTTACTTCATCATTCCACCAATCACTCCTCTTTCCTCCTGCCCCCACCCTCCTATAACCACAAACTTCTGCCCCACATTCTAATACTGCATTTTTAAAACTATTCCAACCCTCTTCAACCCCCCCACTACTCATCTTTGCACTAGCCCACCTTTCTGCCAATAGTCGCTTATATCTCACCCGAACTTCCTCCTCCCTTAGTTTATACACTTTCACCTCCCTCTTACTTGTTGTTGCCACCTTCCTCTTTTCCCATCTACCTCTTACTCTAACTGTAGCTACAACTAAATAATGATCCGATATATCAGTTGCCCCTCTATAAACATGTACATCCTGGAGCCTACCCATCAACCTTTTATCCACCAATACATAATCTAATAAACTACTTTCATTACGTGCTACATCATACCTTGTATATTTATTTATCCTCTTTTTCATAAAATATGTATTACTTATTACCAAATTTCTTTCTACACATAGCTCAATTAAAGGCTCCCCATTTACATTTACCCCTGGCACCCCAAATTTACCTACTACTCCCTCCATAACATTTTTACCCACTTTAGCATTAAAATCCCCAACCACCATTACTCTCACACTTGATTCAAAACTCCCCACGCATTCACTCAACATTTCCCAAAATCTCTCTCTCTCCTCTACACTTCTCTCTTCTCCAGGTGCATACACGCTTATTATAACCCACTTTTCACATCCAATCTTTATTTTACTCCACATAATCCTTGAATTAATACATTTATAGTCCCTCTTTTCCTGCCATAGCTTATCCTTCAACATTATTGCTACTCCTTCTTTAGCTCTAACTCTATTTGAAACCCCTGACCTAATCCCATTTATTCCTCTCCACTGAAACTCTCCCACCCCCTTCAGCTTTGTTTCACTTAAAGCCAGGACATCCAGCTTCTTCTCATTCATAACATCCACAATCATCTCTTTCTTATCATCTGCACAACATCCACGCACATTCAGACTTCCCACTTTGACAATTTTCTTCTTCTTATTCTTTTTAATAATCTTTACAGGAAAAGGGGTTACTAGCCCATTGTTCCCGGCATTTTAGTTGACTTTTACAACACGCATGGCTTACGGAGGAAAGATTCTTATTCCACTTCCCCATGGATATAAAAGGAAAATTAATAAGACCAAGAACTATTAAGATAAAATCAAAGAAAACTCAGATGAGTGTGTATAAATAAATGTGTACATGTATGTGTAGTGTGACCTAAGTGTAAGTAGAAGTAGCAAGACATGCCTGTAATCTTGCATATTTATGAGACAGACAAAAGACATCAGCAATCCTACCATCATGTAAAACAATCACAGGCTTCGTTTTACACTCACTTGGCAGGACGGTAGTACCTCCCTGGGTGGTTGCTGTCTACCAACCTACTACCAATATATATATATATATATATATAATATATATATATATATATATATATATATATATATATATTATATATATATATATATATATATATATATATATATATATATATATATATGTATATGCAGTAAGATCACAGTAAACAGGTAATATCAGAATATGCAAAACAACCACTGTGAAAAAATAGTGAAATTCCAAGTGCTTTCGTGACTTCTCACATTATCAAGGAACTATAAAAACAATACATCAAAGGAAGGCATATAAAGGGTCGAGACCACACCTCACCATTACATCCCACAACATATATATATATATATATATATATATATATATATATATATATATATATATATATATATATATATATATATATATATATATATTAACCCCTTCTCCTGTATAACCCCTTCTGTATATATTACTAAATTTAAAAGGAGAAACTTCAGTTTTTTCTTTTGGGCCACCCCACCTCAGTGGGATACGGCTGGTACGTTGAAAGAAGAAGAATATATATATATATATACATATATATATATATATATATATATATATATATATATATATATATATATATATATATATATATATATATATATTATTGTAAACATATAAAATATATTTAGTTGGATTAGGCTAAATTAAACTGCACTTGTTATAATAAGGTTAGGTAAGTTTCCTAAGAGTCTTTTGGTACAAAATCATTTATTTTTACATTAACATGAATGAAAAAATATATATCTTTAAATGTACCTGGTTACCTGGAGGTTACCTGGAGGTTATTCCGGGGATCAACGCCCCCGCGGCCCGGTCCATGACCAGGCCTCCCGATGGATCAGGGCCTGATCAACTAGGCTGTTACTGCTGGCCGCACGCAGTCCAACGTACGAGCCACAGCCCGGCTGATCCGGCACTGACTTTAGGTATCTGTCCAGCTCTCTCTTGAAGGCAGCCAGAGAAAATTTAAAAAATGACTTAATTTTATATGAGTTCTTGCTAATTGACCAGTTTTACCTATTCGGCACGACATTATATATACACACACGCACACAGATATCTGCTTCATCTCTACGATCTCTCTTGATGAATAGAATTCACCATTGCGATGCAAACTCATCGTGTGAAGACAAGGCCTCTCAGACGCAGGATCACAGACACAACAACATAACACTTGCCAGTATTCTAAGGCTTTAACTTGATGTAATGTTCTTGACCCTAACAGCCCCTAAGGAAGCCTGCATCACCGAGTTTATCAGTGAGCAAGATGGTGACACATTCATATTAAATTTGTAGTCACTCCATCACCATCAGGCTACAACACTCACGACTGTGATTGGCATGAACTACCTCATGACCGTGATCGAAAGTCAGACCTCGTGGGTCACCGTTAACATTACCAAACTTCCCAGCTTCTCTTCAGTGCTTAAAGAACCCTTTTAGGAGATAATCAAGGCTCAGTAAGCAATTTAAAAAAGACTTTAGGATATCCTATTACCACTTCATCCACAAGGACATTGAGCAGGACAGCTACCAACACATCACTCCATTTTGAATCTGCTATTCTTACAACCAAGACGCCAAGAAGTTTCCATAAAAGGATTTTAAATTTTGCTCTTGTTGTGGCCAGGAGAGTCACATCTTCAGAGACTGTCAAAACTAAACACACCAGTATACCTCAACTGCGAGGGTGCCAAAAGCACTCCAGCTGCTATATCTCCCAAGGGGAGGGACATAATTAACACCAAGAAGAAACCAAGAGAAAAATCAACTCAACCAGGTATATCACTATGCAGCTAATACAGGAATTCAGGCAGAGACTCAGAAGATTCTCCAAGCCGTTCAACAGCCTCCCTTCACCATTCCATCACCAGCAAAAAAACTGAGATCGATTTTCGAAGATGGAGCACCAAAGAAGATCCTTACTTTCTAATAAATGTCCTTTAACAGAATACAAAAAAAATCCTTAAGATTTCAGCAATGTCGCCAATAGCCTTTATCGCGTCAAATACATCTCAGAGATAAAGTTCCAAGCTGGATTTCCTTCCCAAGAAACACTAAGGATAAAAAACTCAACTGACAACACCGGGGTGCTGTACCAAGTACTAGAGCTCTACCATGTACAGTACTAGAGCACCACCATGTATAGTACTAGAGCACCACCATGTACAGTACTAGAGCTCCATCATGTACAGTACTAGAGCTCCACCATGTACAGTACTAGAGCTCCACCATGTACAGTACTAGAGCTCCACTATATACAGTACCACTGTCCTCACTTTTAGCCATCCTTAAAGAAGAAATGGAAGAATCATAACCTACCTGCCAATTGAGTTCACTGAATTTCAACACCAAGAAATACTGGCGTCTAATGACCAACATCGATATAACCGATAAACTACACACTGACAATGTGAAATACCAGTTTGTGTGTGTGTACGCTAATACAATGTTCCAACTTGATGAGGTATTGTCTGCCATCCAGGTAAACGCTTCCAGAAAATATTGACGCCATTATGTCTGGATAATAAAACTTTCTTTGACATGGGAAACGCAACCGTAGCCTCGATTTATGTACATCAACACCGAGTCTCCTGACTCTCCAGCCAAACTAAACCATTACCACTACCATCATCACCACTACCACCATCACCACTACCACCACCATCACCACTAAAACCATCATGACCAGTGCCACCACCATCACTACTACCACCATCATCACCACTGCCACCACCATCACCAGTACCACCATCATGACTACCAGCATCACCACTATCACCACCATCACCACAACCATCACTGCCACCACCATCACCAGTATCACCATCATGACTACCACCATTATCACCACTATCATCATCACTACCACCGTCACAACTATCACCACCATCACCACTACCACCATCATCACTACCACTATCACCACTACCACCACCACCACTACAACCATCATCACTACCACCATCATCACCACTGTTATTATCATCACCAATGCCACCACCATCACCACTACAACCACTATCACCAATACCACCATCATCACTACCACCATCACCACTATCACCACCACCATCGCCACTACCACCACCACCATCACCACTACCACCATCACAACGGCCCCACCATCACAACTACTCCCACCATCACAAGTATCCTCACCATCTCCACTACCCTACCATCACCACTACCCCACCATCACCATTACTCCACCATCACCACGACCCTAACATCACAACTACCCCACCATCACTACTGCCCTGGCGGGGCCAGGAACTGAGTCTCGACCCCTGCATCCACAATTAGGTGCGTACAAGTACCTCCTCCATCACAATTACCTCCACCATTATCATAACGTCCACCATCACCCCCCCCCTACCATGAACACTTAACCCCACAGTCATCACTATTCTCAGCATCAACAGTTCTCTCACTATCAACACGACCCTCACCATCACTACTTCCCTTACCATCACCACTACCCTCAACCACCACTCACTTCACCATCACGACTACCCTGACCGTTGCCACTACCCCCACCATCAACACTAACCCACGATCACCACTGTTTTCCCTATCACTACTACCCCCACCATCACTTCTACTCTCACCATCAACACTACCCTCACAGCCACCACTACTGATAGTGGTGACTCCCCTCACAGCCACCACTACTGATAGTGGTGACTCCCCTCACCATCACTACTACGTCCTCCATCACTACTACTCCCATCATCACCACTACCCTCACCAACACCACTACCTTCATCATCAACACTACCCCCACTATCACCACTGCCCGATCACCATTACCTCTTCCATCACCACTCTCACCATCGCTACCCCCTCACTATTAACACTATTAGCGTCATCACCACTATTTTCACTATCACCACTGCTCTCACCGTCACCACTACCCTCACCATCACCACTACCTTCACCATCACCGCTACCCTCACCATCAGCACTATCCTCACCACTACCCTCACCATCACCTTCACCATCAACACTATCCCCACAGTCACCGCTCTCACCATCACCACATACCTCACCATCAACACTATCCCCACAGTCACCAATACTCTCACTATCATCATACCACTATCACCACCACTCAGCGCGTCTCCCCACCACAATCTTCTCTTAACAAGTATCAACCTCTTACGTGGTTACTCAGTAACAAAAAACTCTGAACATTTCCTCTGGTATTTACCACGCTCGAGCTTGGACGTTATCTCCTTATTTTTTCCATCCCTGAGGACTTGTTTTTATTTCTACTCTGCAGGATAAATGAGCCAGACTTGTGTTGAGGGGACCACTTCATCAGCGAGGCTGTAAATAGCCTCACCTCCCGTTTACTGAGCATCAAAGCGTGTGTGGAGATTTGTCAGAGTAACGCAGCATGAAATTAAGGGAGTAACCCCGTGTCATAACCTCCGTGACCCGCTAACACAAAATTAAGGGAGTAACCCCGTGTCATAACCTCCGTGACCCGCTAACACAAAATTAAGGGAGTAACCCCGTGTCATAACCTCCGTGACTCACTAACACAAAATTTAGTGAATAACCCGGTGTCATAACCTCCGTGACCCGCTAACATACAATGGATGTGTTCACCATTCCTGACGGACTTGGGGTACTCCACTGTCAAGCTACGGTTTGTCAGGCAGTCAAGGAAGGAGGCAGGAAGAGGGAGGAATGAAGGGAGAGTCAGATGAAGGGAAAGAAATTGTTATTATATTTATATGACGTGCTAAACCAGTGTGGGACATTCAGCACAAGGAATAGTAGTGGAGGGTGATCCTCCCTCCACTCAGCGCGAGCTGCTCAAGAAATTTCTCACAAGTGCAACTAATGTGACATTTTATTGTGGCAACGTTTCGCTCTCCAGGAGCTTTGTCAAGCTGATCGGATTGACAAAGCTCCTGGAGAGTGAAACGTTGCCACAATAAAATGTCACATTAGTTGCACTTGTGTCCTTTTACTTTACATATTGTCGGTAATTCTACCAACATTATCACAAGAAATTTCTCGCCTAACTGTTAATAATAATATATCACAAATCATATACACTGATGGATCTAAGCGGGAGTCTACTGGCAGGGCTGCATCTGCTCTTGTTGCTGCCTCCATATTTAAGAACGACAGCACCCATGCTGAGTTAGGCATAACAATTAACAAATGGACGTCAGGGAATTGTTCGCAATACAGCGCCAAAGTTAACTTATGACGTTGAACTTGACTCCTTGATTATTTCTGATTCTATATCATCACTGATATAATGACTATCAATATGCTTATTAGAGAAGTTAGTTATAAATTTAAAAAATTCAGCCTGATTGATGGATTAGGCTTGGCTTAAGTTAGGTTAGGTTAGGTAAGGTTCGTCAGGAAACAGGACAAATGTTTTCTGACGCGGGTCTTAGTCAGATGATGACCCGCCTTTGGAGCTTTTGGTCATCTGACCGAGGCCTTCCGCTGGCTTACCGGTCCACGCCTTTAAAAATTATGGTCATTTATAACCAGTTTTTTTTTTTTTTTATTTTATTTATTTTTCTTTTTTTTTGGCTTAAGTACTTCTGACAGTTTGGCAGACTCACAGATGATGATTGAACTAAAGAAAAATATGTAGTCAGCCTCATGATCAATCTCTTGAAGATTATGTTCACTTATTGAGGAATAATAACCCATGTGATATGTCCAGGAATCTTTTTAATTAAAATTAATACTAGACATATTAAGCAAATATCCTACTGTTAACATATTTGGGGCCTAGTTTCTATGCCTTTTGTGTATCCCTCCACAGGACGGATATGGGGAGAACAATGAACAAGTTGCTTTGCGGTAAAATGTAAAATCATCTAATTATCCTTTGGGAGAAAGATATAGTAGTAGTAACAATGCTACTATTACTACTATCACATCACCGCTACTACTACTACTAATACTACTACTACTACTACTACTAATAATAATAATAATAATAGGTAAGTCTCGTTCAACCACATCCCATATACCTGTATGTTACAAAAAGGATATATCTACACAATATAGACAACTCCAGAGAATACTAGGTCTCCCCCTCCAGCATTCAGATTGTTTTTAGTGTTTGTACCAAGTCAGAAAGTATTCTGGTCCACTTGTCCGTCGGGTACGTAATCATCAGTTACAAAGTATTAATATATACAAGTGTATGTGTGAATGTGTGTGTGTCCTCAAGTGTAAACTGCTCGTTATGTCTCAATAAGACTCGGCTCGACTTGACTTAGACTTAACAAGTGACTGACTAAACGCCCTCAAATATATATCTACTTGACCAACAAGGCAATCAAAACAGCTTGCTTGAACAATATGACGAATCACTCGTCAACAACAATAAGTTAACAAGCAGTAGCACAGCGTCAGGAACAAGGAGACAAAAAAGTGGCCCAAACTAGAGACCATCAGCAGATCCTCCATAAAAAGTCATAAAATTCCCTTAATACTGAATCTATGTTCAGCATAACCAAATCCCCGACTACGACGGTGAGTAGATGCCACACAAAATTCTCAGTAATATCAGTTGCCAGTAACCAGTTGCCAGTAACCAGTTGCCAGTAACCAGTTGCCAATAACCAGTTACCAGTAGTATGACTCACTACCAACCGTCTGCGTGAATCACTTGTTATTCATTGTTCAACTGACCTAGCATGTTTTGAATGCCGCTACCCTCCGAGGCACTCAGCAAGCCAGTTCAAGTAGAGGCATTAGACAGGCGGCAGGTCAAGGCTTGGTGCTCCCCCTATTCCACCCAATATACTAGAACATCCAACGTGAGTGTTATTACCCAATCCACGTTATTGAACCCCCACATGACAATTTGGTGGCAGCATGTGGGCGTGGATTTACGGGTATTTCCGACGTTAGAAGATTGTTTGTAGGGTGCCAACCCCCACATGACAAAATAGGTCAAAGCTTATGCTTGGGACCTGAGTTGACCCAGACTCTTAGTGTCAGTACGACACACAACCTCAGCAAAACGTCAAAAATCACTAAGTCTGAGCTATGCTCTGTGAACAGAGTTACAAGAAGTATGTTTCAACTCACCAGGAAAACTATACTCTACCAATACAGTCTAAATAATAAACAAACAGCCAGAGACGAGAGAGATGGAGAGAGAGGTGCTGGTCGAGCAATGACCAACAGTGGAGAGAGGACGATTTCTCGACAACAGGCCGCACATCAGGTGTGATTACGTGACTCTCCCGTGGTATGCCAGAGATGCCAGCAGGTAAACAAGCGAGTAGTAGTTAGCAAAGCAGTTTGCCAGTGTGAACAGCCAACCACAACTCTCAAACAGTGAGCACAGTGAGAGGTAATATGTTACAACCTACCTATATACATAACTAATATAATAAGTCAAATAATAATATAAAGAAAGATATTTTCGTTTTAGCTATTAATGAAAATATCGGCAATATAAAATTATATGAAAAGATAGATATATACACTATAATTTCACATTTTTTTTACTGTATGATAAAGCATGCTCAAAATTTCGATGCATGCCCCGTGTTGCCAGACGTAAGCCCCACTTTTATAATTTCGGTAATGTTGGGTAATTCTACGAGAATATAGGTTAATACAAGTTAGCCTAACCTAATTTAGAATAAGAAATATTAAATATTCTAGGAAATTTCATGCAAGTACAAATGCATGAAGAGCAATTCATAAGAATCTGGCTACACTCACTGGATAATACGTTGTCAGTGGCTGGCAGCCACTGAGGTGGTGATTGGCTGGATAGGGAGGACTTGTTTAGCCAATGGGCATACCTGTTGAGGTGTATGATAGTGACTGATCGGACAAGCTGTATTTAGCCAATAGAATGCCAGGCAAGCCTGCATGCATCTAATGGAAGAATCGGTTGTTTTGGACATGCTGGATACATGGAGTGTACCTGGAGAGGGTTTCAGGGGTCAATACCCCCGCGGCCCGGTCTGTGACCAGGCCTCGTGGTGGATCAGGGCCCCTGATCAACCAGGCTGCTACTGTTGGCTGCACATAAACCAACGTACGAACCACAACGCGGCTGATCAGGTACTGACTTTAGGTGCCTGTACAGAGCCTTCTTGAAGACAGCCAGGGGTTTATTGGTAATCCCCCTTATGTATGCTGGTAGGCAGTTGAACAGTCTTGGGCCCCTGACACTCATTGTGTTGTCTCTTATCGTGCTATTGGTGCCCCTCCTTTACATTGAGGGGATGTTACATCACCTGCCGAGTATTTTGCCTTTGTAGGGAGTGATTTTCGTGTGCAAATTTGGTACTAAGTATATAATCATATATCTGTCTCGTCTGCATTCCAGGGAATACAAGTTGAGGAACTTCAACCGTTCCCAGTAATTTAGGTGTTTTATCGTACGTATGTGTCCCGTGAAGGTTCTCTGTACATTTTGAAGGTCAGTAATTTCACCTGCCTTGAAAGACACTGTTAGCATGCAGCAATATTCCAGCCTAGATAGAACAAGCGATCTGAAGAATGTCATAATGGGTTTGGCATCCATAGTTTTGAAAGTTCTCAACATCCATCTTGTTATTTTTCTAACAGATGTGGTAGATACAATGTTCTGGTCTTTGAAAGTGAGATCCTCTGACATTATCACTCCCAGGTCATTTACATTAGTTTTTCGCTCTATTGTGTAGTTGGAATTTGTTTTATACTCCGATATAGTTTTAATTTCCTCACGTTTTCCATATCAGAGTAATTGAAATTCCTCATCACTGAACTTCATGTTGTTTTCTGCGGCCCATTTAAAGATTTGGTTGATGTCCACCTGGAGTCTTTCAGTATCTTCAATGGAGGACACTGTCAAGCAAATTCGGGTGTCATCTACAAAGGAAGACACGGCGCTGTGACTTACATCCCTGTCTATGTCAGATATGAGGATGAGGAACAGGATGGGAGCGAGTACTACGCCATGTGGAACAGAGCTTTTCACAGTAGCCGCCTCAGACTTTACTCTGTTTACTACTACTCTTTTTGTTATATTTGTTAGGAAATTATAGATCCATCTACCAACTTTACCTGTTATATCTTTATCACGCATTTTGGGCGCTATTTTACACCATGGTCACACTTGTCGAAGGCTTTCGCAAAGCCTGTGTATCCTAAATCTGTGTTTTGTTTGTCTTCTAGAGCATCCAGGACCTTGTCATAGTGGTCCAGTAGTTGGAACAGGCAGGAGCGACATGCTCTAATCCCATGTTGTGTAATTGACTGGTATCAAGATGAGTGGCGATCTTGCTTCTTAGAACCTTTCAAAGATTTTTATGATATGAGATGTTAACATTATTGGTCTGTAGTTCTTTGCAATATCTTTACTGCCACCTTTGTGGAGTGGGGCTGTCGTTTTTAGCAGCTGAGGGATGACCCCTGTGTCCATGATCCTTCTCTATAGAATGCTAAAAGCACGTGATAAGAGCCGTAATATCTTATTGTTAAAATCCTAGCTTTTCGTATTTCCATAGATTAGTACTCTATGGTATCACTGGATTATATGTAGGGTAAACTAGGAGATTGTAGGAAATTATTAAACGTATTGACTTGTGTAGCAGAATCCTGAGACTGCTGACAACTGTTTACAACGCAAGCTCAAGCCACTAGACAAAAATTTTCCTTCTTAGTTTCACCACATTTGCTGAGGTATCTTATCTATACACTACTGTGCCACTATCGCTTACAATATTGCACTATGTATTATATTTTATTTTCAGGGGGGCTTTCTTTCCTCTCGCATAACATTTATTTACTTGCACACGGCGCTGTCTCCCCTCGAAGTGTGGACAACCTTTTCCTTATTTTTTTTGGCACAATGGTTGCTATTATTTGCTAGATGAGTTTCCAACTCTGTAGAGATGTACTTTGTAAGTTCACTAGCACAGGTTTATGCAGGAGGCCTTCAGCCTCTCATTGTACAGTAGGCCTACAGTCCTTCATTATGTAGGCCTTCTGCCTCTCATTATTCAGTAGGCCTAAAGTTCATTACGTAGTAGGCCTACAGACTCATAATGCCATTCCACAACCCTTCATTATAAATTAGGCCTAGTCTCATGCAATAGACCTACAGTCTCATTTTGCAGTAGGTCACCAAACTCATTACGCAGTAGGCCTAGTCTCATTATGCAGTAGGCCTACAGTCTCACCTTGCAGTAGGTCGACAAGCTCATTACACCGTAGGCCTGCAGGCTCCTGACATTGTCATTAGAGGCAGTAATTCCACTGCCCCTCATGAGGTAGTGGAATTACTGCCTCATAAGGCAGTCACCCAACTGCCTCTCATGAGGCAGTAAACCGTACCAGGCAGTAGGCATACTGTTTATCACTAACCGGCAAGCCTATTGTTCCTCTCTGAGCAAGCAGTAGGCCTAGTACTTAGAGGCATTAAATCTACAGCACTCATTGTCACCGCAAATAAAACGGAGTTCAGTTAACATTACGGCTACTGCTGCAACCCTCGTTCTCTCAGAGGCACCTGACGTAATCTCTCACCTCCTCCCTCAATGAATAATTCCTTCTTCTGTATCAGTCTGTGCTAGGACATCCAGCTTCCTCTCATTCATAACACTAACGATCACTTGAAAGTTTCGTCCTTCACACAAACACTTCCAAAGACTCTACCTCTAAAACTGCCGTCTTTACACTTCAGTAATTACACAGAGCAGATGAATATATCGTATATTCATCGAGGAAGCCCTAAATATATCGTATATTCATCGAGGAAGCCCTAAATATATCGTATATTCATCGAGGAAGCCCTAAATATATCGTATATTCATCGAGGAAGCCCTAAATATATCGTATATTCATCGAGGAAGCCCTAAATATATCGTATATTCATCGAGGAAGCCCTAAATATATCGTATATTCATCGAGGAAGCCCTAAATATATCGTATATTCATCGAGGAAGCCCTAAATAGACATATGTTCACAGCTCCCTCGCTGCTCTCAGTAACAGCTACACACGAAGAATTCAAACCCACTTCCACGAGGATATCGAAAACGCTACATTACAGGAAGTTTTGAAACTAAATTAGACAAATATATGAGAGAGTGGGGTAAAATTTAAGTAAGTTCTGTATTATTATTATTATTATTATTATTATTATTATTATTATTTATTTACCGCTAATTATTGTTCGTTATTATTTTTCGATCTTGACAGGCTAGGAAGCTATATATATATATATATATATATATATATATATATATATATATATATATATATATATATATATATATATATATATATATATATATATATATATGTGTGTGTGTGTGTGTGTGTGTGTGTTAATGTTGCAGTTTAAAAACTGTAGTGTAAAGCACCCATCTGGCAAGACAGTGATGGAGTGAATGATGGTGAAAGTTTTTCTTTTTCGGGCCACCCTGCCTTGGTGGGAATCGGCCAGTGTGCTAATAACAATATATATATATATATATATATATATATATATATATATATATATATATATATATATATATATATATGTATATATATATGTCGTGCCGAATAGGCAGAACTTGCTATCTTGGCTTAAATAGCAACGGTCATCTTGCCATATAGGACAAGTAAAAATTTGTGTATGCAATAATTTCGCCAAAATCATTCTGAACCTAACGAAAAAAATATATTTGATTGTGTTTTTTTAGTATTAAATTATTGTAAACGTATTTAAAATATATTTAGTTGGGTTAGGCTAAAATAAATTGTTCTTGTTATAATAAGGTTAGGTAAGTTTTCTAAGATTCTTTTAGTGCAAAATTAAAAATTTTTACATTAGCATTAATGAAAAATATATATCTTTAAATGTATAAGAGAAAATTTCAGAAAGGACTTAATTTTAAATGAGTTCTTGCTAATTGACCAGTTTTACATATTCGGCACGACATATATATATATACATATATATATATATATATATATATATATATATATATATATATATATATATATATATATATATATATATATATATATATATATATGTACACGTATACTGAAAGAGAGCGAGAGAGAACAAATACACATAACAGAAGTAACATGAACTTAACACAGCATGAAGTCCTCAGATGACCTGCCAACACAACCCCACTCTGCGCCCTACCCTCTTCTCCCCCACTCCCTGACCTAACTCCCCAATCCCCTTCCCTCGAACCTCCTTCTCCCCTCTCCCACTGCTTTGTTTTCCCTTAGCCATTCCCCATTTCCATCAATACTATTAGTATTACTTACGCTTCCTTGCTTTCATTCATGGCATCCTTTTCCCATTCCCATCCCCCGTTACTCCCATTCCTTGTACCTCCACATCTTTCTAATTCGTGTTTTCTTGTTTCCTCTTCTTACCTACATCCGTTTTTTTCCTTCCCCATACTCTAACTCCTCTCATATCTCCTATTCTCCCCTTCGTGCATCCTTCCCATCATACCAGTCCAATCCTATCCAATCTTGTCCCCAATCCCCCGCCTTATCTGGTGCTTCCAAAACATTATTAATCGTTCTTTTTCTCTCCCGATTATTTTCTTAATCTCTCCACACTTACACCCATATCCAAAGGTTCGAACAATAGCAGCAGTAACAGCAGCAGTAACAGCAGCAGTAACAGCAGCAGTAACAGCAGCAGTAACAGCATCATCAGCTGCAGCAGTAACAGCAGCAGTAACAGCAGCAGTAACAGCAGCAGTAACAGCATCATCAGCTGCAAAAAAAGAGAAGCAAACAACACCAACAACAAAAACAGCTACTACAAAATCACTAACAACTACAACAGCGAGACTAATAACCACAACAAGAACAAGAGCAACAACAAAAACGTCAAAACAAACAACCACAGCAACAATAAAAACGTCACCTTGAGCAAGAACAACCACAGCAACAATAAACCAGCAATAACAACAATAGTTTCCCCCCATCACGGCATTCCTACAGTAATCAACAAACACTACCTTAACCCCTACACTCAACGATATAATGTCGTGAAAACATGTTGATACTGAGTGGAGATGTTACTGTTGTGTGTGCTCCGTGTCTCATGTGAGGGAGTACGGTTAACCTAGTGTGCTGTGCTCCGTGTCTGGTGTGAGGGAGTGAAATTAACCAGATGTGTTGTGCTCCGTGTCTGGTGTGAGGGAGTGAGGTTAACCTGATGTGTTTTGCTCCGTGTCCGATGTGTGAGAGTGGAATTAACCTGGTGTTCTGTGCTCCATGTCTGGGATGAGGGAGTGGGGTTAACTTGGTGTGTTGTGCTCCGTGTCGTTGTGAGGGAGTGGGGTTAACCTGGTGTTCTGTGCTCCTTGTCTGGGATGAGGGAGTGAGGTTAACCTGGTGTTTTGCGCTCCGTGTCGTTGTGAGGGAGTGGGGTTACCCTGGTGTTCTGTGCTCCTTGTCTGGGATGAGAGCGTGAGGTTAACCTGGTGTTTTGCGCTCCGTGTCTGGAATAATGTTCAGTGTTGACGGCCCCATTCAGGACAGGAGAAATATTAGAGTTGGAACAAATACAGAGATCATTTACGGCCCGCATAGAGCCAATAAAGCATTTAAATTACTGGGAACGCCTGGGAGTGAGGAGAGAGATACATGATAATATATACCTAGAAGGTACTTGAGGGCCTTGTCCCAAATCTGCACACTCCCATAACAACATATTGGAGTGAGAGATTTGGAAGTGCAAGATAAACCCACTGAAAAGCAGAGGTGCAGTGAGCACAATAAGGGAACACTGCATCAACGTTCGTGGTCCCTGATTGCTCAACATCTTACCACAAGATATCAGAAACGCTGCAGAGACAAGAGTAGAAGTCTTCAAGAGAAAACAGGACAAGTATCTTCACCAGGTGCCAGATCAACCAGGCTGCGATCAATATGTGGGGCAGCGGGCCAACAATAGCAACAGCCTGGTTGAAAAGGCAAGCACCAGACGAGCCTGGCCCATGGTCGGGCTCCGGGATTGGAAAAACTCTCGGAACTCATCAAAGGTATATCAAAGAAGGGAGTGGGGTTAACCTAGTATGCTGTGCTCTGTCTCGGGTGAAGGAGTGGGGTTAACTTGGTGTGTTGTGCTCTGTATCTGGGGTGAAGGAGTGGGGTTAACTTGAGTTGTTCTCCTTGTCTGGGGTGAAGGAATGGGGTTAAACTGGAGTGTTATGCTCCGTGTCTGGAGTGAATGAATGGGATTAACCTGGTGTGTTATGCTCCGTGTGTGGGGTGAGGGAGTGGGGTTACCCTGGTGTGTTATGCTCCGTGTGTGGGGTTAACTTAGTGTGTGCGACACCTCAGTGTTAGTGTTGATAGGATGATTACTGAGGTTTAAGGTTTATCCACTACACAAGGTTCATTACGACAGCACATTACATGTTCATCACCAGACAAATTCCATAACCAAATAGGAACTAACGTAAACTCTCAGTAGATTTTTTTAGATTTTGCCACCGAAGTGGCTAGTTTATTGTGCGCCCCATATCCATCCTATGGACGGTACCACATGCTCATATGTATCCATATGCTCTTGTGCCACTTAGGCTTCTAACTGCATTCCTATGACCTTCAGTTTTATTATTTACTTCTCTCCTAATATTATTCCTAAAGTTAGACACAGGTACACCAAAGTTATATCGTACATTTTCCTTCAGGGTACTTTTTTTTTGGCTAATTTATCAACTAGTATATTATGAAAGAATAATCCAGTGTGTGATGGAATCCATAACAATTGCAAATTAATTTTTTTTTCCAGGATTTTTTTGAGTATCTATATTCGGCTTCTCCAGTGATCATGCTGTTAGAATCATTATGTGAGTCAAGAGCCTTCAGTGATGACATAGAATCAGTAATAATCAAAGCGTTAAAAGCTCAGTGCCACAAATTGACTTCATTGCTATTAGGATAGCAATCAATACAGTCTGCAGTGTAGACTCACAGTTGATTCTTATGCCTAAGTCAATGAAGTTCCTATCGTTCTTAACTAGTGAGGTGGCAACAAGAACAGATGCAGCCTTGCTAGCAGACTCTCCTGCTGAGATCCATCAGTGTATATAACTTGTGACAAATTATTACTACCAGTTAGGCGAGAAATTTCTTCTTGAGCAGTTGCTTTAACAAGTGATTTAACTTAAGGAAGGGATTACTAGCAATGAGCTTCTTGGTAGGGACTTGCAGGTATGTGATATTAAATGAACACATCTTCCATGGAGGGGTGAAATTCATTTGTTGTCTACAGTGATGCAGGTCGTGCAAGTTATAAAACTTAATATAACTGTATGTTTTCACAACTCATTCAGATCTTTGTGTATTGTGTATATACTCGTACCCTGAAAGACAACCATCTCTCGGTGTACATATCGTTTGTTGTGTTCCGCATCTGGGGTGCAAGAGAGCACCGCAGAGATGAAGGAGTTAGGGATGAGGGAGTCGGAGACGAGGGTGTCGGGTAGGAGGGGATGAGAGAGGGAGGAGGGAATGAGGGAGGAAGGAGGGGATGAGGGAGGAAGGAGGGAATGAGGGGATGAGAGAGGAAGGAGGGGATGAGGGAGGAGCGTTAATCTGCTGGGTGAGGGAAGTCTTCCTCGCGCTTCTTGGGTCGCTCTCAGCCGCGTGCAAGTCACTTATCATTATATGACTCGTCTCTCTCTCTTTTTTTTTTTTTTTTTTTACACAGGGTTTGACAAGGTTAAGGATCCCTAGCTTTATTGACAGCTATTTACAGGTTAAGGATTCCTAACTTTATTGGCAAGCTAAGAGCTGTTACATACATCAGCTCATTTGAAAGCATTTTTATTGTTATGAGACATACAAGTAGGGAACAGGATGAAGTTGGAGCCATCTGTGGGCCAGCATTTTCATTTGATCAACTGACTTTATCTCGTTGACATCATTATGCTGTACGAATGTGTTCCATACTCGAGTCATCCTGGGTATGTATGATCTCAGATGGAGTGATGTTCTGGAGAAGGGTACAGCCAGAGTGAAGTTGCTGCTTTCTGCCCGTCTTGTGGCATAAAAGCTTGTTTCACGCTGTCCTCGAAGTGGATCCAAGTGTGGTATTTTGACAATATTGGCCTTGTACATAACAATAAGGCCACCCACATCCCTCCTATGTTGAAGGCTCTGCTGAAATGACAGATCTATCCAGGATGGGTCCAGGCGAGAGATGAGACGTCTTGCTCTGTTCTCTACTCTGTCAAGCAGTCGCAGATGAGAGGGGGGGGGGCAGGCAAACCAAGAAAGTGGAGCATACTCAAGGTGCGAGCGTACTTGTGCCTCGTACAGGATCTTGCAACCCCTACTGTCAAGCAGATGGGAGATACGGCGAAGTGCTGTAAGCTTCCTGGCTGCCTTGTTTACAAGATTTACAACATGGTTCTTCATGGTTAGTTTGGAGTCAAATTTCACCCCAAGGATATCAACTTCTCCAGGTGCCAACATCCTCCCATTCATCCTTACTACTGCACCAGCATTACCATCATGGTGCCTAGAGACGATCATCATTTGCGTTTTCTCAGGTGCAAATGTTACTTGTCATCTATTTCCCCAAGCTGATATAGCTCTCAGCTGGTGATTGATGTAGCTTAGAGCAGCTGGCATTTCTTCTCTTGGATAAGTGAATGTCAGTGCACAGTCGTCAATGGACCCAGCACGCTTCCTTGTGGAACACTTGCCCCAATAGGATGTCTTGCTGATTCCGTTCCATTGAGAACTACACTTAGAGATCTACCATGAAGGTAGTCACTGAGGAGACATAGCATAGAGCCTGCAATTCCCAGTGCTTGAAGTTTTGCTAAGAGGCCCTGGTGCCACACCCGGTCGAAAGCGCCAGCAATGTCCAGTGCTACCACACAGCTGACTTTGGATTCATCCAGTGACTGGTGCCACTTAGTGGAGAGGTTTAACAACAGATCAACAGCAGAGTAACCTTTCCTGAAGCCATATTGACGATCACAAAGTAGTGAGTGGTAGTCAAAAAAAACTGTCATTTGTCTTGAGATTATTGTCTCAAGGATCTTACCAGTGATTGACAGGAGTGACACTGGTCTGTAGTTGCTGATTTCTGCTCTGCTCTTCTTTTTGTGAACAGGGACTACATTTGCCTCTTTCCATAGAGAGGGCCATTTACACTGAACTAGGTAGTGCTGAAAGATGCGAGTTAGAGGTGCTGCTAGCTGGTCTGCACATCTTCTCAACAATCTTGGGCTCAACTTGTCTGGGCCCACAGCCTTTTCTTGGTCAAGCGATTTAAGTAGGAAATGCACCTCCTCCTGCCTTATTGTCACCACTGACAGTTTTGACACAGTTCTTGCAGCTAGCCAAGGAGGGTCCCTTGCTGGATCAGGAACTTGCATTTTGGTAGCAAAGTGTTCAGCAAAGAGGTCCCCCTTCTCTTGACTACTAGTAGAGGTGGTCCCATCCTGTCGATTTAGAGGTGGAATAAGTTCATCAGGCAGATAACCTTGTCTGTCCTTGACCAGGGACCACCAGGTTTTGGAGCCTACCCTACCTGATGCTAACTTTCTTTTAGTGTCCACCTCCCATTTAGCAATGGCCCACTTTTGAACATCACCCATATGCCTACAGGCTTGCATGTGCAAGTTCCTGTTATAGGTGGTAGGATGTCTCTTATACCTTCGCCATGCTTTGTACTTAGCAGTAGCGGCCTCTCTACAACGAAAGCCAAACCAAGGCTGATCTGTAGGCTTCGTCACATATTGCCGGTGAGGAATGTGTTCTTGTTGTAGATTAAGGATGTGTCCAGTGAAGGCTTTCACTTGGTTGTCAACATCCCCTTGGAGAAGAGCATTCCAGTCGGTGGTGGCGAGCTCAGAGCAAAGGGCTGGCCAATTACCTCTTTCCCATAGCCAGGTTGTGCGTGTGGACTCCTCACCTCGTTCTGTTGGGATCTTAAGTGTGGTAAAAACAGCCTTGTGGTCAGACGATCCAACGTAGCCGAGGGGTTGACAAGTGACTATGCCTTCTGCCAGATCACTCACTACTGGGTCAAGGGAGGAGCCAGAGATATGAGTAGGGAAATCAACAAAGTTTCTCATGTCAAACACTGCAAGAAGGTCATCAAAGTCCCTCTGTATAAGGTGCTGGTTGAGGTCACCAACAATTATAATATGTTGACAGTTGTGTTGTAGCAGAAGGGAGTCAATATTTTCCATTAGGAAGTTGATAGGGTCTGCATGTTGCCACTGAGGTCTGTACATTACACATGCTAGTACAGAGGTACTAGTGTTTATACAGAGCTTGAAGAACATCATTTCAAGATGTGTAGGGGTGGCAACATCAATGTGCTGGGCATGAACACTTTTAGAGAAGCACACAGCAACACCTCCTCCTTGCCCTTGCCTGTCTCTTCTCATCCATGAGGTGTAGCCAGCAATTCTTGCAAAATTTTCTGGAGTCCTGTCATCCAAAAATGTTTCAACAACAGCTATCATGTCGGGACGTCGAGTGTTCACAAAACTGTGTGTGAGCTCTCCAACATTAGTAATGAAACCTCTAATGTTGGCCGACAGGATGCTGATAGACTGGCTCCTCATGATGAAGTGGTCAGCTTGAGGTGGTGGGTGTGTAGGGAATGTAAGGTGCCTGCCCTTGAGAGAGGTAGGGTACTGAGGCAGCTGCAGGGATGTAGGTCTGTGGTCTTGTATAAGGCACAATCCTACCTGCTGGGCTGAGATAGGAGTAGCTAAGTGGGTGACGTGTGAGTGTTCAATTCAGAGATCCTGCTGGTTTGTTCTGAGAACAGGTCTCTAAACAGGTGGCCCTGTCTGTCAAGTTCCTTTTTCTTCCGACACTGGTCCTCCTTATGTCCTTTCTTGTAGCAGTAATTACACCTGGTATCTCGCAGGCAGTTGTTGGCAGTGTGCCCCTTCCGGTGACAGCGAGAGCACAGCCTAGGTGCCTGGGAGGGTGGACTAGGATTTGTTGCACCTCCTGTGTTTTGCAGATTTGTCCTCAGATTCTGCCGCTGTGTTAGTGGAGGGTGAGACGGCTGTAGATGTCTTCCTCCTCCACGTCCTCCTCCACGTCCTCTGCCCCGTCCTCTACCAGTTCTGACAGATGTGTCCCTGCTGTTCGTACTTCGGCGCAGTAGGTGATCAGGTGCAGTGATAGTTCCCTGATCATTAACTGCACAGTTCTCTGGTGGAGAAACTCCTGGCTCAGAACTTGCTGACGAAGCACTGCTACCAGATTCTAGAATAGTGTCGGCAGGTGTGCTGACAGGTGTAGGATCAGAGATGGTATGTGCACTGTCAAGTAGACTGGCAGTGGCTGAAGCAGAGATGTCAGGTGTAGGAGAATTAACAGATCCAAGGCTTCCCTCGTTGCTGGGAAGAGGATTTGTTCCCTCTGTGGTGGTCAGAGGAATTGTGTTAGAATTCCCAAAGGTAGTGTTTTGAACTCTGTCAGTCTGTGGGACCTTAGCGATGACAGAATTCCACCAGTTGTTTACCCCTGAGTTAAGCTCAGTGTGGGACTTCCAGTCATTGTCAATAGTGTCACCATCAGCTGAGCAGCTTACGTCACTTGATGCAGGCTTGCACTGGCCTTCTACAATAGCTTGTAAGTTATCTAATGATTTGAGGAGCTCATGAAGTGCTTCCCTGTGATGGATTATCTTAGCTGCAACTTTACAACACAGCCCAAGAGGGCAGTCTTGATCTTTGGACAGGAGACCCTGAGGTAGGACTTCTGAACCTTCCTCCTGTAGCTCCAGGCTTGTATCCACATATACCACAGGATTATGGATATCCTTAAATTTTCTGAAATTTTCAACCTGGCTGCAACAAAATTCTTCTTCTGGAATGCAATCTGTGTGGCAGTAGTTGGAACAAGTAGGCTCCTTACATCTAAGAAGAATTTTGTCCCTTGTGGTATACCCACAAACACTGCAGTAACTACTGGGACAATAGCCAGATAGCGTAGATATTCTTGCTATTTTGCGGTGTGAAGTCATCCCAGAGGAGGCTTGTAGGTTTGAAGTTCACAGGAGAGAGAGGGTGGGTGGAGTCTCTCTCTTTCGTTTAAATGTCCATCGCTTTCACTATCGCTTTTTTTTCTGTCTCATCTCTCCCTTCTTGTTCAACCTTTCAGTTTCTTGTAAATTCCTCTTGAATTTAAAGTGAGAGACAAATGACAAATGTGAGATCTTCACTAAATGTTAGATCTTCTTGTTCACTAAATGTTAGATCTTCTTGTTCACTAAATATTAGATCTTCTTGTTCACTAAATGTTAGACCTTCACTTGTCATTCTTTCAAGGATAGATGGTGATTCCATCGAGCCGGCTTGCTGGGTTGTGAGTGTTGTTGGCTGTTAGATATTGGGGGCTCTCTCGGCTGGGCATCCACCTGTAGCAAGGCTCCTCTTTATGATGTCATTGACTTCATTGTGTCTTGCGTGCAAGCCCTTGGTTTTGGAGCAGTTAAGACCAGGTAGACCATATTGCGCATCGCCGCAAATACGCGTATATTATTCCGTGTGAATTGGGGCAACAAGGCGAAGACCCACTACAATATGGAGGGTCATAGAGTCGAGGCGTGTTCCCAATGTCGAAATGAGAACTGTTTGGAGGAAGTCCCCAGAGTGAGGTGTGCTCACAGCTTGGAGACAGGTAGTCTCCCTATCTGATGTTACAGCCCTAAGCATGTTGACAAGCACCTTTTCAGCAATGGGGTCATCACAACCTAACTATTTGTAGGTCAAGAATCTCCCATTTGGTGATGGTACTGGCGTAGCTAGGGTAGTGTATTCCTGCTGAGTCACTGAGGTTGTCCGAAAGAATTTTTTTATTAACTCGTTTGATGCTATGGAGGAGGACAAGAAACCTGGTAGAGCAATCTGAGAGGATATATACCTGAAAAGTGCTTGAGGTTATAATAAAAGACTGGAGTGAGAGATATAGGAGGAAGTGTAAAATAAAACCTGTGAAACGCAGGGGTATAGTGAGCACAATAAGAAAACACTATATCACCATCCGAGGCCCCAGACTATTTAACATCTTTACCAGACTATATCAGAAACACTGCTGGGACAAGCATAGAAGTCTTCAATAGGAAGTAGTGCAAGTTTCTCCATCAAGTGCCAGATCAACCAGTATGTGATGTGTATGTGGGCCACCAGGCCGCCAACAGCAACAAACTGGTTGCCCAGGCATGCACCAGACAAGCCTGGCTCAAGGCTGGGCTAAGGGGGTAAAAAAAAAAAAAAACTCTCGAAACTTATCAAAGGTGTATCAGAGGTAAAGAGACCTGTTAATACACATCAGTATTTCAGCCTGTAGAGACTAAGCTGTTTGAAGAGTGTCACTGTCTCTGCATAACTTGTCTTAAACGTTTTAATTATCCAACTTATCATCTGCTTGGCATCTCTTGTTTGGAAGGTTCTAGTTATCCACCCTATCTTTATTCTTGCAGCTGTGCTAAAACATTGACGTGACCCGTGAATATAAGAGTGTGTGATTATAATCGTTGTAAATTATGGTTGTGGATGATTGTAATGTTGACAGTGGCGGCGGCGGCGACGGCGGCGACGGCGGCGACGGCGGCGACGGCGGCGTCAGCAGCTAATGACTAACAAAAACGTGGGTTCTGCAAAATTCCCAAAAGTCTAAATACCAAAGAAGCGTTAAATCAAAGATACCATATACGAGTACAACCACACTAAACTGACTGGCAGAGCCCATCCCATCACAACCTTCGCTCAGGTATAATTACAATAACTTTTATCAACATGTAAATAAAGACAGACAATTAATGGAAACAGTATTCTTAGCAGAGTCACATACTTTTAATTACTGCAGTTAACAGCATCATAAAAAATCGTGGTGACCTAAGGGCAACGCGCTTAGACCTCAGAAGCTTTTTGTATATTAAGAGAAAATCGTAAGATAAACATAGTTACGTGGTAAGCAGTGATTATTGCAGTTTACCGCCAATAACTTGGTACACAGGAGGTCCCAGTATTTTTTCTAGTATAAAAGGCACTGCACATTGTACTTTTCAGTTTTTGTATGTAAAGCGAATATGTAAAACTGGTCAATTAGCAAGAACTCATTTAAAATTAAGTCCTTTCTAAAATTTTCTCTTATACGTTTAAAGATATATTTTTTTCATTAATGTTAATGTAAAAATTTTTAATTTTGCACCAAAAGAATCTTAGAAAACTTACCTAACCTTATTATAACAAGAGCAATTTATTTAAGCCTAACCCAACTATATATATTTTAGATTTGTTTACAGTAATTTAATACTAAACAAACACAGTGAAATATATTTTTTTCGTTAGGTTCAGAATGATTTTGGCGAAATTATTGCATACACAAATTTTCACTTGTCCTATATGGCAAGATGAGCGTTGCTATTTAAGCCAAGATCGCAAGTTCTGCCTATTCGGCACGACATATATATATATATATATATATATATATATATATATATATATATATATATATTGTTTTACCAATAGGTATATTTTATTACATAATATGGTACAAAAAGGTTTAAGAGATACGATTGACACCATGCCCAGCCCTTCTAGGGTAGGGTAGGTGCCTGATTGGTAGATTGGTAAAGCACTGCGTACCTTGTTCCAAGGTTCGTAGGTTCGAGTCTCCTTCAGCTAGATATCAGTGTTTGTGTATATTTCGCCTGCTCTCGCGAATTCCATATATATATATATATATATATATATATATATATATATATATATATATATATATATATATATATATATATATATATATATATATATATATATATATATATACACCCACACACTTTCACCCTGGTCGTGAGAGGTACAGGTAGCATCCAGTTCTGTACCAGTCAGCTTCGAGGATTACAATAGGAAGGATTCAAAGTTCTGAAGACCTTAGATGAAAAAACATACATTGTACATGTATTCTCATTCCCCTCTTCTCCCCCTACCCCCATCCCCAAGTCACATAGTCTATAAACTCAGTATAAGTCGTAATGAATGAGCAGACGAATGGATGGGGACTCGAGGTATGGTCCTGCTACTTCTCAGGATTACGGTTCGAGTCTCAGTCTATTGATGGCCGCCGCTACTGCCACCTCCACCATCGCAGTCACTATCACTATCACCATCACTATCACTGTCACCATGTCACCACTGTCACAATCGTAGATGTACTACCAGCCTCTACTAGCAAGTTTCCCATAACAATCTGCTAATTACCTAGCAGTAACAGGTTACTGCTAGGTGACTAGGCCCAGCAGGTGTAACGAGACTTTCTCATTAACATTGTAACTAATTATAATATCTCCAACACTCTAACAATAGCATCTCCAACACTGTAATAAATACGTCACCACTACCACTGTAACAATAACATCTCCAACACTGTAATAAATACGTTACCACTACCACTGTAACAATAACATCTCCAACACTGTAAATCAATACGTTACCACTACCACTATAACAATAACATCTCCAACACTGTAATAAATACGTCACCACTACCACTGTAATAATAACATCTCCAACACTGTAATAAATACGTCACCACTACCACTGTAACAATAACATCTCCAACACTGTAATAAATACGTCACCACTACCACTGTAACAATAACATCTCCAAAACTATTACAATATCTCACCCCATTGTAACAATAACATCTCCACTATTGTATACCTGGAGGGTGTCAACGCCCCCGCAGCCGGACTATGACTATGCCTAGCGGTAGGTCAGGGTCTGATCAACCAAGCTGTTAGTGCTGGCTGCACGTAAACCGACGTACGAACCAGGCACCTAAAGTCAGGTACTGACTTCAGGTGCCTGTCCAGTTCGTTGTTGAAGACAGCCAGAGATCTATTGGTAATCCCCTTTATGTATGTTGGGAGGCAGCTGAACGGCTTTGGGCCCCTGACACTTACTGTGTTGTCTCTTAGCGTACGTGGCTTCCCTGCTTTCCATTTGGGGAGGATGTTGCACCGCCTGCCGAATCTTGCTTTCGTAGGGAGTGATTTCCGTGTGCAGATTTGGGACTAGTGCCTTTAGGATTTTTCAAGTGTATATTATCACATATCTTTCTCGCCTGTGTTCCAAGGAGTACAGATCAAGGGACTTCAACAGTTCCCCAGTAATTTAGGTACTTTATTGTATTTGTAAGTTCAGTGAAAGTTCTGTGCATATTCTCCAAGTCTTCAATTTCGCCTGCCTTGAAGGGGGCACTTAGTGTACAACAATATTCCAGCCTAGAGAGAACAAGCGATCTGAAGAGAATCATCGCTGGCCTAGCATCCCTCATTTTAAAGGCTCTCATTATCCATCCTATCAATTTCCTAGTAGATATGATAGATACAGTGTTGTGATCTTTGAAAGTGAGATTCTCTGACATTATCACTCCCAGGTCCTTTACACTAGATTTCCGCTCTATTGCGTAGTTGGGATTTGTTTTCTATTACGATCCAACTTTTATTTCCTCAAGTTGTCCATAGCGGATTAATTGAAATTTGTCTTCATTGAACTTCATATTGTTTTCTGACGCCTTTTAAAAACTTGCTTAATGTCCGCTTGGGGATTTGCAGTGTCCTTGATGGATGACACTGCCATGCCGATTCTGGTAAAAGAGGACACGGCTTACATCTCTGTCTATGCCAGATATGAGGATGAGGGAAAGAATGGGGGCGAGTACTGTACCTTGTGGAACAGAGCTTTTGACTGTAGCTGCCTTTGACTTTTCTTTGCTTACTATTACTTTTGGTGTTTTATTTGTTAAGAAGTTATGGATCCATCTACCAACTTTTCCTCTTATTCCTTTATCACGCATTTATGTGTGATATTACGCCATGATCGCACTTGTCGAAGGCTTTGGCAAAGTCTGTGTATACTACATCTGCATTTTGTTTGTCCTCAAGTGCATCTAAGACCATGTCATAATGATCCAGTAGTCGTGAGAGGCAGTAGCTACCTTATCTAAACCCCTTGTTGCATGCAAAGAGTATGCACCCTTTATTCGGAGCATGTGAACACACATAAAAGTCTACCTCCCCAACCAGTGAACCAGGTAACTAAGGGTCAGACGATCGGGGCTCCATCGTCAGATCAGTTCCTAGGTTCAGCCAATCATATTGTGAATCTGGCCATTGTGAAGGTGACGTGGATACCACTCACATTCTTACCCTTGTCATTTTCACCCAGCTGCTGATTGAACACGGTTGTCCATTCTGTCTCCAAGCTGTCTTTGCCTCTTGATTTACCGTGTTGTACACATATATTTCCAACTGTATATAGTGTACATACTTGTAAATACTTACAATCGCACTTGGTGAAGGAAAATATAATTCAAAGTCATTCAGCTGTGTTTGTACGGCTCCTTGCTTCCCTTTACACCCAGGAAAACAGGCCTTTTTGTTGCTGGGTTGTTATACCACTGCTGCCCTGGGTTGTGCAATTGATGGGTGTCCAAGTGGTTGGTGATCTTGCCTTTTGAAACCCTTTCAAAGATTTTTATGATTTGCTACGCTAGAACCCTCGGTCTGTAATTCTTTACAATTGCTTTACTGCGCTCTTGTCAAGTGGGACTATTATGTGTAGTTTTCAGTGACTGTGGTACGACCCCTGTGTCTATGCTCCCTCTTCATAGAATATTTAAGGCACGTGAAAGGGGTTTCTTGTGGTTCTTGACGAACACTGTAAGAAAAACATCACTGTCACAATAACATCACCACTGTCACAATAACATCACCACTGTCACAATAACATCACCACTGTCACAATAACATCACCACTGTCACAATAACATCACCACTGTACCTATAAGATATCCAACACTATAAGAAAAACATCTCCAATAGCATAACAATAGCATCTCCATTACTTTGACAATAACATTTCCAACCCAGTAAAACAACACAAGTGCCCTTTGACAACTGTTATCTAACAGTGCCTACCAACAGACATAACAGTCGAGTAATATTAATCACCAACTACATCTTTCCAGGGTGTAAAACTCTGCTTATTTACTTCTCATCACAAATATTTATTAAAATAATGTTGACAGCAAGTATTAGGTTAAGAACATTTATTAAGTTATTTATTTTTTATTTATTTAAGAGAACATTCACTCCCAGTGACGTACCTGTGACCAGTGACGTACCTGTGACGTACCTGTGACCAGTGACGTACCTGTGACGTACCTGTGACCAGTGACGTACCTGTGACCAGTGACGTACCTGTGACGTACCTGTGACCAGTGACGTACCTGTGACGTACCTGTGACCAGTGACGTACCTGTGACGTACCTGTGACGTACCTGTGACCAGTGACGTACCTGTGACGTACCTGTGACCAGTGACGTACCTGTGACCAGTTCTAATAACACTACTGCTCTTCAAGGCAGGTTTCCTTTTGCATTCACTCGTTTATTAAATTTATGTTCTCGTTTCTTTTAAAATTAAGCCAAATTGACGTTTTTTTTCCCCTCTCTCAGGACTGAATATTTTAATTTATTTTTTAATAAACGAATGGAAAAAATCTGAGTAAATAAAAGATAAAAATGAAAAATTTGCATTAAAGCCAGAGGAGCAAGTGAATGTGGGAAATATGTCAGAAGTGTGAAGAAAAATTTATGACACATATGAAAGGTGGAAAAAACACAGACGATAGCAAAAAAAAACCTTAAGGGAGAGATGGAGACAAAACACAGGTGAGAAAGGGAATTAAAACACAGATGAGAGAGAAGGAATACAAAAATGAGAGCGGGAAATAAAATACAAGTGAGAAAGGGAAATAAATGATATTGCAGGTATAATAGACCACTGCAGGTATAATAGACCACTGCAGGTATAATAGACCACTGCAGGTATAATAATCCACTACAGGTATAATAGACCACTGCAGGTATAATAATCCACTACAGGTATAATAGACCACTGCAGGTATAATAGACCACTGCAGGTATAATAGACCACTAAAGGTATAATAGACCACTAAAGGTATAATAGACCACTGAAGGTATAGACCACTGCAGGTATAATAATCCACTGCAGGTATAATAGACCACTGCAGGTATAATAGACCACTGCAGGTATAATAGACCACTGCAGGTATAATAGACCACTGCAGGTATAATAGACCACTGCAGGTATAATAGACCAATGCAAGTATAATAGACCACTGCATGTATAATAGACCACTGCAGGTATAATAGACCACTGCAGGTATAATAGACCACTGCAGGTATAATAGACCACTGCAGGTATAATAGACCACTGCAGGTATAATAATCCACTGAAGGTATAATAGACCACTGCAAGTATAATAGACCACTGCAGGTATAGTAGACCACTGAAGGTATAATAGACCACTGCAGGTATAATAGACCACTGCAGGTATAATAGACCACTGCAGGTATAATAATCCACTGCAGGTATAATAGACCACTGCAGGTATAATAATCCACTGCAGGTATAATAGACCACTGCAGGTATAATATCTCAGTAGTAGTAACGTAGTAACCAGTTACCAGTCTTAGTAGTAACCAGTTACCAGTCTCAGTAGTAGTAACCAGTTACCAGTAACCTGTCCGTTGACTCAACGACCAACCGTCTTGAGTCACGGTCTTTCATATTGTGCTGAGCTGACACTAATTCAAAAGACCCACTACGGGGTACTGGCCAGCCGGCTAGGCAGTTTTACGAGTGTAGCCAAGGAGATAGGTACGGCTGCGGGCTCTGTCCACATATCAGTAATTATACGTATAACAGCCTACGTGAGTATTTCTACCCTAATCCACGTATCGAACTCCCACATGATAAATGGTGGCAGCGGTGGGATTGAACTCTTGGATAGTCAAGGTCCATCTAGCTAACCTTCCAGTAGGTTGTTTGTTCTGGAATAAGGGTATCAGTGGAGCATGATCTGTCAAGACATGAACAGAGTACTGATAAATAATGTCTCGGAAGTGCTTTAAAGACCATACTATTGCTAAAGCTTCTTGCTCAGTTACTGTATAATTACGTTCAGCCTTTGTAAGGACTCGACTAGCAAATGCAACTGCGTTGTACTTGCCATCGGTCTTCTGAGCTAGTACGGCACCTATGCCAATTGAACTAGCATCAGTTGTCAGATAGAAAGGCTTAGAAAAATCTGGAAATTTCAAAATTGGAGCAGATGTTAGCTTTTCTTTTAGAGTTTGGAATGCTCTTTCTTGACGGAAGGTCCAAACAAAAGGAGCATCTTTCTTAAGCAACTCAGTTAGAGGAGCAGCTATGGAAGAAAAATTGGCAATGAAAGATCTATAAAAACCTGCTAAGCCCACAAAGGATCTTACGGCATCAGCAGTTTTGGGAGTTGGAAAATTTAGTACTGCAGTTACTTTACTTTGGTCAGTCGTAACCCCTCTAGGAGTGACTACGTGACCAAGAAACTTAATTTCTGATCTGAAAAATTGACATTTTGACAGTTTGATCTTTAAATTGTTCCCTCCAAGGTAACAAACATCTGTGTGTTATGGTAGACCATTTCACCAGATATTGTGAGTTAGTTCCTATTGCAGATAAGACTGCCGAGACAGTAGCTAAAGCGTTTAAAGAACGCATTATCTGCAGGCATACCACCCCTAAGTCCCTAGTAACAGATAATGGAGGTGAATTCTGTAATGAAATTCTTGAAAATTTGTGTACCTTGTACAAGATCACTAAATCCACCATTGTTCCTCATCATCCTGCCAGCAATGGGTTAGCGGAACGAACCAATAAGAAAGTACTTGATGTCTTGAGAGCCACTATCAATCCCAACAGTGAAACTTGGGATGAAGTTATACCTGATGTGCAGTGTGCTATAAATTCTGCTTACAATGTTTCTATAGGTGACACTCCACAATATGCATTGTACGGTGTAGATAAACGTTTGCCTTATGAGTTGTTATATTCTAATCCGAAACCAAATTACAACCCTGATGATTTCGTAGCAACTCGTACCAGCTTAGCTCAAAGTGTTTTTAGAAGAATCCGTGAAACACTTCATAAATCAACAGCTGAATTCACAAGAGTCGCAAACACTCGATCAAAGCCATCCAAAATCAAAGTAGGTTCGAGAGTTATGCTGACTAATTTTAACAAAACGTCTGCTATGCCAAAGCTTGATCAAAGGTTTGTTGGTCCTTATAGAGTAGTTGAACATATCACTGGAAATAAGTATAAGGTGAGAGATTAGTACTGGTCAGTATAAAGAATCGCATTTGGATCATATGAAGTTAGTATGTGATGATAATGATGTTCCAACCCAGACTAATGTGACAGACTCTGACAATCCTCCTGATCCTGTACTCTCTTCCTCTGATACTCAGTCAGATGATCAACCTGAATGTCGTTATTCCCTACGTACACGACAGGTATTGAGAAATCCTCAAGTATCATTTGTAACTTCCAATTCAGATTTGCCTCAAATACAGCATGAGTTAGCCAATGCTACAGAGTTTGATCCTCCCAGAGATGACACCCATTCTGCATATGCCAATCTTACCCTAGCAGAGTTGGGGTTAAATGTAAATAACCTGTATAGATGAATAATTACAGTATCAACTTATCAGTAAATAGACCACTGCAGGTATAATAGACCACTTCAGGTATAATAATCCACTGCAGGTATAATAGACCACTGCAGGTATAATAGACCACTGCAGGTATAATAGACCACTGCAGGTATAATAATCCACTGCAGGTATAATAGACCACTAAAGGTATAATAGACCACTAAAGGTATAATAGACCACTGAAGGTATAGACCACTGCAGGTATAATAATCCACTGCAGGTATAATAGACCACTAAAGGTATAATAGACCACTAAAGGTATAATAGACCACTGCAGGTATAATAATCCACTGCAGGTATAATAGACCACTGCAGGTATAATAGACCACTGCAGGTATAATAGACCACTGCAGGTATAATAATCCACTGCAGGTATAATAGACCACTGCAGGTATAATAATCCACTGCAGGTATAATAGACCACTGCAGGTATAATAGACCACTGCAGGTATAATAATCCACTGCAGGTATAATAGACCACTGCAGGTATAATAGACCACTGCAGGTATAATAGACCACTGCAGGTATAATAATCCACTGCAGGTATAATAGACCACTGCAGGTATAATAGACCACTGCAGGTATAATAGACCACTGCAGGTATAATAATCCACTGCAGGTATAATAGACCACTGCAGGTATAATAGACCACTGCAGGTATAATAGACCACTGCAGGTATAATAATCCACTGCAGGTATAATAGACCACTGCAGGTATAATAGACCACTGCAGGTATAATAGACCACTGCAGGTATAATAATCCACTGCAGGTATAATAGACCACTGCAGGTATAATAGACCACTGCAGGTATAATAGACCACTGCAGGTATAATAGACCACTGCAGGTATAATAGACCACTGCAGGTATAATAGACCACTGCAGGTATAATAGACCACAGGTATAATAGACCACTGCAGGTATAATAATCCACTGCAGGTATAATAGACCACTGCAGGTATAATAGACCACTGCAGGTATAATAGACCACTGCAGGTATAATAGACCACTGCAGGTATAATAGACCACTGCAGGTATAATAGACCACTGCAGGTATAATAATCCACTGCAGGTATAATAGACCACTGCAGGTATAATAGACCACTGCAGGTATAATAGACCACTGCAGGTATAATAGACCACTGCAGGTATAATAATCCACTGCAGGTATAATAGACCACTGCAGGTATAATAGACCACTGCAGGTATAATAGACCACTGCAGGTATAATAGACCACTGCAGGTATAATAGACCACTGCAGGTATAATAGACCACTGCAGGTATAATAGACCACTGCAGGTATAATAGACCACTGCAGGTATACCACTAGACCACTGCAGGTATAATAGACCACTGCAGGTATAATAGACCACTGCAGGTATAATAGACCACTGCAGGTATAATAGACCACTGCAGGTATAATAGACCACTGCAGGTATAATAATCCACTGCAGGTATAATAGACCACTGCAGGTATAATAGACCACTGCAGGTATAATAGACCACTGCAGGTATAATAGACCACTGCAGGTATAATAGACCACTGCAGGTATAATAGACCACTGCAGGTATAATAGACCACTGCAGGTATAATAGACCACTGCAGGTATAATAATCCACTGCAGGTATAATAGACCACTGCAGGTATAATAGACCACTGCAGGTATAATAGACCACTGCAGGTATAATAATCCACTGCAGGTATAATAGACCACTGCAGGTATAATAGACCACTGCAGGTATAATAGACCACTGCAGGTATAATAGACCACTGCAGGTATAATAGACCACTGCAGGTATAATAGACCACTGCAGGTATAATAGACCACTGCAGGTATAATAGACCACTGCAGGTATAATAGACCACTGCAGGTATAATAGACCACTGCAGGTATAATAGACCACTGCAGGTATAATAGACCACTGCAGGTATAATAGACCACTGCAGGTATAATAGACCACTGCAGGTATAATAGACCACTGCAGGTATAATAGACCACTGCAGGTATAATAATCCACTGCAGGTATAATAATCCACTGCAGGTATAATAGACCACTGCAGGTATAATAGACCACTGCAGGTATAATAGACCACTGCAGGTATAATAATCCACTGCAGGTATAATAGACCACTGCAGGTATAATAGACCACTGCAGGTATAATAGACCACTGCAGGTATAATAATCCACTGCAGGTATAATAGACCACTGCAGGTATAATAATCCACTGCAGGTATAATAGACCACTGCAGGTATAATAGACCACTGCAGGTATAATAGACCACTGCAGGTATAATAATCCACTGCAGGTATAATAGACCACTGCAGGTATAATAGACCACTGCAGGTATAATAGACCACTGCAGGTATAATAATCCACTGCAGGTATAATAGACCACTGCAGGTATAATAGACCACTGCAGGTATAATAATCCACTGCAGGTATAATAGACCACTGCAGGTATAATAGACCACTGCAGGTATAATAGACCACTGCAGGTATAATAGACCACTGCAGGTATAATAATCCACTGCAGGTATAATAGACCACTGCAGGTATAATAGACCACTGCAGGTATAATAATCCACTGCAGGTATAATAGACCACTGCAGGTATAATAGACCACTGCAGGTATAATAGACCACTGCAGGTATAATAATCCACTGCAGGTATAATAGACCACTGCAGGTATAATAGACCACTGCAGGTATAATAGACCACTGCAGGTATAATAATCCACTGCAGGTATAATAGACCACTGCAGGTATAATAGACCACTGCAGGTATAATAGACCACTGCAGGTATAATAGACCACTGCAGGTATAATAGACCACTGCAGGTATAATAATCCACTGCAGGTATAATAGACCACTGCAGGTATAATAGACCACTGCAGGTATAATAGACCACTGCAGGTATAATAGACCACTGCAGGTATAATAATCCACTGCAGGTATAATAGACCACTGCAGGTATAATAGACCACTGCAGGTATAATAGACCACTGCAGGTATAATAATCCACTGCAGGTATAATAGACCACTGCAGGTATAATAGACCACTGCAGGTATAATAGACCACTGCAGGTATAATAATCCACTGCAGGTATAATAGACCACTGCAGGTATAATAGACCACTGCAGGTATAATAGACCACTGCAGGTATAATAATCCACTGCAGGTATAATAGACCACTGCAGGTATAATAATCCACTGCAGGTATAATAGACCACTGCAGGTATAATAGACCACTGCAGGTATAATAGACCACTGCAGGTATAATAATCCACTGCAGGTATAATAGACCACTGCAGGTATAATAGACCACTGCAGGTATAATAGACCACTGCAGGTATAATAATCCACTGCAGGTATAATAGACCACTGCAGGTATAATAGACCACTGCAGGTATAATAGACCACTGCAGGTATAATAGACCACTGCAGGTATAATAGACCACTGCAGGTATAATAATCCACTGCAGGTAAAATAGACCACTGCAGGTATAATAGACCACTGCAGGTATAATAGACCACTGCAGGTATAATAGACCACTGCAGGTATAATAGACCACTGCAGGTATAATAGACCACTGCAGGTATAATAATCCACTGCAGGTATAATAGACCACTGCAGGTATAATAGACCACTGCAGGTATAATAGACCACTGCAGGTATAATAGACCACTGCAGGTATAATAGACCACTGCAGGTATAATAATCCACTGCAGGTATAATAGACCACTGCAGGTATAATAATCCACTGCAGGTATAATATTCCACTGCAGGTATAATAGACCACTGCAGGTATAATAGACCACTGCAGGTATAATAGACCACTGCAGGTATAATAGACCACTGCAAGTATAATAATCCACTGAAGGTATAATAGACCACTGCAGGTATAATAGACCACTGCAGGTATAATAGACCACTGAAGGTATAATAGACCACTGCAGGTATAATAGACCACTGCAGGTATAATAGACCACTGCAGGTATAATAGACCACTGAAGGTATAATAGACCACTGCAAGTATAATAATCCACTGAAGGTATAATAGACCACTGCAAGTATAATAGACCACTGCAGGTACAATAGACCACTGCAGGTACAATAGACCACTGCAGGTATAATAGACCACTGCAGGTATAATAGACCACTGAAGGTATAATAGACCACTGCAAGTATAATAATCCACTGAAGGTATAATAGACCACTGCAGGTATAATAGACCACTGCAGGTACAATAGACCACTGCAGGTACAATAGACCACTGCAGGTATAATAGACCACTGCAGGTATAACAGACTCAACTTGGGTCTTTCAGCACCAGTTTCAGAAGTGGATTCACCTTCTGAGACAGACCCTTCAATACCATCGAGCAGCCAGCTCAGTGGCTGTGTTTTCTCTGTAGCCAGACTCAATAACTAAGTCTTCTATGTAGCCAGCTTCAGTACCGCCCATAATAATGAGGAGTTAATTAAGTAACTCCCCTCAAGTGCATGAGTAACGTTGATGTACTTTAATACAGGGGGACAAAACACTTATGAGGTGACAATAAAACCCACGGGGAGAACAAAACATCTGTGAGACGACAATAAAACCCACGGGGGAATAAAACATCTGTGAGATGACAACAAAAACCCATGGGGGAACAAAATACGTATGAGATAACAGTGAAACTCACAAGGGGAAGAAAACACCTGTGAGATGACAATAAAACCCATAGGGGGAACAAAACACCTGTGAGATGACAATAAAACCCACAGGGTGAACAAAACACCTGTGAGATGACAATGAAACCCACAGGGGTAACAAAACACCTGTGAGATGACAATAAAACCCACAGGGGGGACAAAACACCTGTGAGATGACAATAAAACCCACAGGGGGAACACACCCATGAGATAACAATGAAACTCACAGGGGGAACAAACCACAGGTGTGAGAGGAATAAAAGACACAGGTGCGAGGGGGAAATGAATGTGACAATATAATTTCACAGATGCTGGCGCCGCCATCATTATTTATACTGACTTGACATGACTCCTGCTGTGTGTGTGTGTATCACATCCAAGACATAATAGTGTAGAGTATGTAGGTGTGATAAGGATACTGTAAACATTACTGAACGGCGACTATTGCACCCAGAACCAAAGTCAACAACTTAATTAAATATGACTATGTTCACACCGGACACTGAATTTACACAAGGCAACTGATGCTCCCAGAGGCTGTTACAAAGTGGCACATAGCCGCCCCAGCGTAAGATGAACACTGGAAAAAGACAGGTACTATAGATACCACAGGATAATGTGCAGATGACCAAGGCTCTTACAAAATAAAAAGTCACAAAATCCACCAGTTGCATTAATCCTCAAACAGTACTGCCTTTCTTTCTCAATACACTGTCCAAGGCGGTGAGTTGACCTGACCTTTGCATCCTCCAAGAGGAACTCTTGACCTCTTTTGCGTTTTCTTTGCCTTTCCTGTCCTCAGACATTCCTCTTTCTTGTTTCCATTGCTGTCCTAGCGTGGGCCAGTTGGCCTGCTGAAGTTCTCCGTCAGTGTTGAAATACTCCAGCCTCCACTGCCTTAAGTGTAATTCACTCTGTCACTGGCCCTGCCTGCCCACCGTGGGCCGGTAAATCTGCAGTGCTCCTCTCTTCTCTTTCTCTTTTCCATTACTGTTGCTACAACAAATTCTTTATCTACTACTGCGCTCTATCACTACTACTACTACTGCTACCTCAATACTGCTACTACCACTGCTTTTACCATTTCTACTACTGTTGCTACTACTACTACTGCTAACAATACAACTATTATCGCTTTTTCCTCCGATCAATACTGTACCGTTGTCTGGCCTTCTCTTCTTTTCTCCTAAGTGCGGGTTTGTGATGAAAGCCTTTCTTAAGTGAGTCCACAAATGGCAGTGAAAGAAATGGTTGGTTAGATACTGAATGTCAGAGGCACTTGTCGAGAGACACTAGGCCTTTAAGTACTGTGTAAGTGTGTGTGTGTGTGTGTGTGTGTGTGTGTGTTAAATGGATACGCTGGTTCTCTATCATCTTTCCTGATCAGCATGAGACTGCTGACTGCATGACAAACTTAGGGAAAAGTGGCAGAGTGGTGTCCGAGCAGATTGCCAAGAACTAAGCTCCTCCAACCCCTTATTAGCCAGTAATTTGTAAGTCAAGTAAAAGGACACAAGTGCAACTAATGTGACATTTATTGTGGCAACGTTTCGCTCTCCAGGAGCTTTATCAAGCTTTATCAATGGCTTGATAAAGCTCCTGGAGAGCGAAACGTTGCCACAATAAATGTCACATTAGTTGCACTTGTGTCCTTTTACTTTACATATTGTCGGTAATTCTACCAACTTTATTACAATTTGTAAGTCAATTTGAACTCAGCTGGGAAGTGTCCATCAGTCATCATCCACCAGTTGGTTAACATGTACTTATAATTAATATATAACTTACATAAGACACCATAATGACAAGATGATAATACTGGTTATTTAAGCCGAGGGCCTTGTTAAGGTCACAGCTTTAAGACCAGGCACGGCAGATTCATATCTGCTACCATAACACATCGTATACTCCAAAGTTTCCTAAAATTACAAGTCATGATGTGGAAACTTCTACAATGCGAAATGTGTGTGTGTGTGTGTGTGTGTGTGTGTGTGTGTGTGTGTGTGTGTGTGCGTGTGTGTGTGTGTGTGTGTGTGTGTGTGTGTGTGCGTGTGTGTGTGTGTGTGTGTGTGTGCGTGCGTGTTAGTTACCATTTTGCCTAGGCACATGTCGATTAGACACTAGGCCTGTTGTATATACGTACATGTGTGTGTGTATGTGAGTGTATGTGTGTGTGTGTGTGTGTATGTATGTGAGTGTATGTGTGTGTGTGTGCGCGCGCGAGCGCGTGTGTGTGTGTGTACTCACCTAATTGTGGTTGCAGGGGTCGAGTCTCAGCTCCTGATCCCGCCTCTGCTGGTGGCTACTGGTTTCATACCTATTCTTAAAGCTATATGTGGATTCTGCCACTACCTCTTCACTGTCCAGGTTTACCTGGAGACGCTTCCGGAGGTCAGCGCCCCCGCGGCCCAGTCACAGACCAGCCCTCGTGGTTGCTGCCTTGATCAATCAAGCTGTCAGTGCCCGCTGTCAGTCATCTAACATATGCACCACAACCCGGCTGATCAGGAACTGTTTTCTGGAAGCTGTCGAGTTCGTGTGTGTGTGTGTGTGTGTGTGTGTGTGTGTGTGTGTGTGTGCGCGCGCGCGCGTGCGTGCGTGTGTGTAGGAACACCTGCAGTATACGACTAACTATTCTACACGACGAGAGTGTGTGTGTGTACGTGTGTGTGTACACGTGTGTGTGTACATGTGTGTGTGTACGTGTGTGTGTACGTGTGTGTGTGTACGTGGTATGTGTGTACTCACCTGTATGTGTACATGTATGTGTGTATACCTGGAGTTTACCTGGAGAGAGTTTCGGGGGTCAATGCCCCCGCGGCCCGGTCTGTGACCAGGCCATACGAATACCAAAAAATTAATCTTACAATAATTTGGTTTATAAAGTCTGTCTTCCTCCGAATACCTGGCTGTCTTGATACGAGATCCTTGATTCCAATTTTACATACACACAAAAAAAATATACGAAAAAATGGAAGGAACACACATACTAATCTTGGAATAAAACTGATAAAAATGACAACCACTGACCGTGTCTACCACAAGACAGTGCTTGAGACAAGTACAGTATAAGAGCCCACCTGGGGCCCTACCTGTCTGCCTACACTACTGTATTTATAAGAGGCTTATAAAATCTAGGTTACCAGTAATGCCCTCACACAACCTCACATATAATATGTAAAACTGAACAGAAATTTGTACATGTAACTAAGTATTGCCAATTAGCTTTGGTAAACCTAAACCCTGCACAGATATGATGCTTCTATATCAAGAACATTGTAAAAGAAAATAAAGGACTACATGCAAAGCAAATATAATATATATATATATATAATAATAATCTCCTTCATAGAAATAACGCTATAAACTCTTAGTGACTTCATGAAACACTGACCACGGAAATATAATAATTGGCCGTGTGACAGTTGGCATCTTGAATGAGACAACTCCTCATCAGACAAGTCATAACCATGAAAGGCTTATGGAACAAAGCCATATCTGGCTTCTTCTGAGACATAAGCATATAACTTACATTGTTTATTGTAGTTTCTTCTCACTGTAATACTAGCAGAATAAAATAGCAAATTCTGTAGCTTAAAATATCTAACGTCTGACATTTGGGGTTGAATCAGACTCGGACAAACCATTCCTGACATCACGGCTAAATGAATGTATCACAAGCTAAGGCGGTTACAAAATAAAATATTGGCCGCAGCCTAACACAAGCAAAGACAACTCTGACTTGTGGTCAAGACAAGAGCTTAGGTTCCCTCCAAGGCAGCTGCATCAACTCACAGTACCACTAACCACTAAAGCATTTTATGTAATTTCCAATTGCAAGATTTGTCCTACTACAGCAAAAGGACCAAAGAAAAGCCAAAGGCAACCAATTTGTAAAGCTAAAATACCTTTATGATAAATAGTGGTTGAATGCCTCAATTATTTCCAACTCAAAAAAATTCTCACACACCTCTTTTTTTATGAATGATATTTATGCTTATTTCACAATGGAAAAAACGTGTGTGTGTGTGTGTGTGTGTGTGTGTGTGTGTGTGTGTGTGTGTACTCACCTAATTGTACTCACCTAATTGTGGTTGCAGGGGTCGAGACTCAGCTCCTGGCCCCGCCTCTTCACTGATCGCTACTGGGTTCTCTCTCTCTCTGCTTCCTGAGCTTTGTCATACCTCTTCTTAAAACTATGTATGGTTCCTGCCTCCACTACTTCACTTGCTAGGCTATTCCACTTGCTGACAACTCTATGACTGAAGAAATACTTCCTAACGTCCCTGTGACTCGTCTGAGTCTTCAGCTTCCAGTTGTGACCCCTTGTCCCTGTGTCCCCTCTCTGGAACATACTATCTCTGTCCACCTTGTCTATTCCCCGCAGTATCTTGTATGTCGTTATCATGTCTCCCCTGACCCTTCTGTCCTCCAGTGTCGTCAGTCCGATTTCCCTTAACCTTTCCTCGTACGACATTCCCTTGAGCTCTGGGACTAGCCTTGTTGCAAACCTTTATACTTTCTCTAACTTCTTGACGTGCTTGACCAGGTGTGGGTTCCAGACTGGTGCTGCATACTCCAGTATGGGCCTAACATAGTGTACAGTGTCTTGAACGATTCCTTATTAAGGTATCGGAATGCTATTCTCAGGTTTGCCAGGCGCCCGTATGCTGCAGCGGTTATTTGGTTGATGTGTGCCTCCGGTGATGTGCTCGGTGTTATGGTCACCCCAAGGTCTTTCTCCCTGAGTGAGGTCTGTAGTCTTTGTCCACCTAGCCTATACTCTGCCTGCGGTCTTCTTTGCCCCTCCCCAATCTTCATGACTTTGCATTTGGCTGGATTGAATTCGAGAAGCCAGTTGCTGGACCACATGTCCAGCCTGTCCAGGTCTCTTTGCAGTCCTGCCTCATCCTCGTCCGATTTAATTCTTCTCATCAACTTCACGTCATCTGCGAACAAGGAGACTTCAGAGTCTATTCCTTCCATCATGTCGTTCACATATATCAAAAATAGCACTGGTCCTAGAACTGACCCCTGTGGGACCCCGCTCGTAACAGGCGCCCACTGTGATACCTCTTCACGTACCATGACTCGTTGCTGCCTCCCTGTCAGGTATTCCCTTATCCATTGCAGTGCCCTCCCTTTTACGTGCGCCTGATCCTCCAGCTTCTGCACTAATCTCTTGTGGGGAACTGTGTCAAAGGCCTTCCTGCAGTCTAGGAAAACGCAATCTACCCACCCCTCTCTCTCGTGTCTTATTTCTGTTACCTTGTCATAAAACTCCAGGAGGTTTGTGATACAAGATTTGCCTTCCATGAACCCATGCTGGTTTTCATTTATAATCTTGTTCCTTTCCAGGTGTTCGACCACTCTCCTCCTGATAATCTTCTCCATGACTTTGCACACAATACATGTCAGAGACACAGGTCTGTAGTTTAGTGCCTCATTTCTGTTTCCTTTCTTAAATATGGGGACTACATTAGCTGTCTTCCATTTCTCAGGTAGTTGCCCAGTTTCAAGGGATGTGTTGAAGATTGTGGTTAGAGGCACGCACAGCATCTCTGCTCCTTCTCTAAGGACCCATGGGGAGATGTCCGGTCCCATCGCCTTTGAGGTGTCAAGGTCACTTAAGAGCTTCTTCACCTCCTCCTCAGTTGTTCGTATGTCATCCAACACTTGTTGGTATATTCCCTTTTGATGTTCCCTTCTGTGCTGTCTTCCCACAGCCCTTCCTGTCTCTACTGTAAAAACTTCCTTAAATCTCCTGTTCAGCTCCTCACATACCTCCTGATCATTTCATGTGAGTTCTCCACCTTCTGTCCTTAATCTGATCACCTGGTCTTTGACTGTTGTCTTCCTCCTGATGTGGCTATACAACAGTTTCGGGTCAGTCTTGATTCTCGATGCTATGTCATTTTCATACTGTCGCTGGGCCTCCCTCCTTACCTGTGCGTACTCATTCCTGGCTCTGCGACTGATCTCCCTATTTTCGTGTGTTCTCTGCCTTCTGTACTTTTTCCATTCTCTATTGCATTTTGTTTTTGCCTCCTTACACCGTCGGGTAAACCAGGGGCTCGTTCTGGTCTTCCCGTTGTTACTGTTGCCCTTGGGAATAAACCTTTCCACTGCCTCCTTCCATTTTGTTGTTACATATTCCATCATTTCATTTACTGGCTTTCCTGCCAGTTCTCTGTCCCACTGGACCTCCTGCAGGAAGTTCTTCAACCCTATGTAGTCCCCTCTTTTATAGTCAGGCTTTTCCCATTCAACTCCTGTTATTCTCTCCACTTGCAGCTCTACTATGTATTCAAAGCACAGAACCACGTGGTCGCTAGCTCCTAGGGGACTCTCATACTTGATGTCCTCAATATCTGAGCTGCCCAGGGTGAACACAAGGTCCAATCTTGCTGGTTCATCCTCCCCTCTCACTCTGGTAGTGTCCTTAACATGTTGGTGCATGAGGTTTTCCAGCACCACGTCGAACATCCTGTCTCTCCATGTTTCGGGACCCCCATGTGGCTCCAGGTTTTCCCAGTCAATCTCCCTGTGGTTGAAATCCCCCATAACCAGCAACTTTGCTCTGCTGGAGTGAGCTCTTCTTGCCACCTCAGCAAGTGTGTCCACCATTGCTCTGTTGCTCTCTTCATATTCCTCTCTTGGCCTCCTGCAGTTCTGTGGTGGATTATACATCACTGCAATGACCACTTTGTGTTCCCCAGACTGAAGTGTACCTGCTATGTAGTCTCTTTCTCCCGTCTCATCTATTCCTTCCATTTTCTCGAATTTCCATCTGTTTTTTACGAGCAGAGCAACCCCACCTCCCCCCCTGCCCCTTCTATCTTTCCTCATGATCTGGTATCCTGGTGGGAAGATTGCATCTGTTATTGTCTCCATGAGTTTTGTTTCTGTAACTGCTATGATGTCTGGGGACTTCTCATTGATTCTTTCTTGCCATTCCTCATGTTTATTCGTTAATCCATCTGCATTTGTGTACCAAACCTTCAACTTCTGTTCTGATACTGTAACTGTGGTGCGGGGGGTGGAAACAGAGGGATCGGTGTGTGATGGTTGGTTTGGATTGTTCAGTTGCCTTGGGGGTGTCGTGGCTGGAGTCCTTCTGCAGGTGTTTCTGGGGGGTGCGCTTGTCCTTCCATTTGATCCTGGATTATTCTGCTCTCCTTTTTCATTTCCTCCCATTTCTCCTTTCGTTTTTGAACTCTCTCTTTCATTGTCTTCCTTTTGTCCTGTGTTCTGTCTCGATCGAG